>NC_133376.1:42862753-42916494 GCF_049309525.1 Garra rufa | reverse complement strand
ATAACAGAAAAAAAATAGTCATTTTAAAGTATATTAAAATAGAAAACTGTCATTTTAAAGTGTAACAATATTTCAAAATATTACTGTCTGATCAAATAAATGAGCATAAGGGACTTCTTTAAAAAAAGAAAACACATTAATACTCTTTAAAACATTAAAAATCTGATCCCAAACTTTTGAAAGGTAGTGTAGGTATTATCTTATTTCTTTCAGATTGCATTTTGCTAATCATTACATATGCATTTGAGCTTTTGAACCAGCGCACGTGAGTGACGATAAACCCAATGTGATTCCTCAGGCAGCTCACGCTGGTGATTCACGCATATCATCATATGACCCTTAAACCCTGAAATCCTCATGAGGAGACAACAGGAAGTTTGTTTCCGCACAATAAGCACAATTCTAGACTGAGCTGCTTCTTTGTGTTCAGTACATTGACTGCTCTCTTAAACAGAAGCATATTGTTTGTTTCTGCTTTTAACAAAGACAGCACTGGTCAATAGTAATGCCACCAGATGGCTTTTTAAAGGTTAAAACAACATCTTAGACAAACAAACAATTAAATCATCTGCTCATTTGACCCGTGTCTGCAGGGTAACTGTGTTTTAAGAGAAAGGGCAGGACGAATTAGCAACAATTAGGTTGTTAAGTTCCACATACGAGTGGCTTTCTTCAATTATGCGACTCTTGCTCGAGGGAAGGCTCTGGTAAATATTATTACCACCATATATTTCTGTCAGACTGCTTTGTCAGCCTTCCAAGTCTGAGTCGCATACAAAGATTCATGGAAAAAGGACACCTAGAAATTTAATCTGTGGCTTAGGTAGGTTTATGTGTGTTTGTTTAGGGATAAAGGATGAAACTTACACTGATTATCATGGTGGGAAGCATCATAAACAGCTTTAACAGCACTCTATAATAGTGTGAAACTGAATACATTGTTGGACCAGTAATGAGTTCAGAGAGATAAAAGATCAATAATATAAACACACATATGCAATAATACAATCTGACACAATAACACTATATTTTGCACTGGAAATGCACTAAAAGAAAACAATGTACAGTTGGGGTCAAAAGTTTACATCCACCTTTGAGAATCTGCTAAATGTTAATTATTTTACCAAAATAAGAAAATCATACAAAATGCATGTGATTGTTTATTTAGTACTGACCTGAAAAAGATATTTCACATAAAAGATGTTTGAATTTATAAAAATGGCTTGGTTCATAAGTTTACATCCCCTTTTTTGTTTAGTGATAGTTGTTCATGAGTCCCTTGTTTGTCCTGAACAGTTAAAATACTTGCTGTTCTTCAGTAAAATCCTTCAGGTCCCACAAAATTTTGGTTTTCCAGCATTTTTGTGCATTTTGAACACTTTTCAACAATTACTGTATGATTTTGAGATCCATCTTTTCACACTGAGGACAACTGAGGGACTTATATGCAACTATGAAAGAAGGTTCAAACACTCACTGATGCTCCAGAAAGAAAAACATGCATTAAGAGCCGGGGGTGAAATTTCCTTCTGTAATTCTGTAATTTCCTTTTTTCCTTCTGAAATTTTACCTTCTGTAATAGTTGCATATGAGTCCCTCAGTTGTCCTCAGTGTGAAAAGATGCATCTCAAAATCAAACAGTCATTGTTGGAAAGGGTCCAAATATACAAAAATGTTGGAAAAACCAAAGAATTTGTGGGACCTGAAGGATGTTTCTGAAAAACAGCACACAGTTGAACTGTTCAGGACAAACAAAGGACTCATGAACAACTATCACTAAACAAAACAAAAACAAAGCAGTGGATCATTCAGGTAAAAACACAAATTTTCTCTTCTGTGGACTACATGTAAACATATTTTATGTGAAATATCTTTTTCAGCTCAGTACTAAATAAACAATAAAATGCATTTTGTATGATGTGTATTTTGAAACCTGCACAAGGAGGAAGTAACCTTTTTGTTAATTAGCCAAGCATGCTTGGCTATCATTTCAATAATTATGTTCATAAAAAGATTACTTCAGAGATAACAACATAAGTAATCATCACGTCGACTCATTTTATAATGACTTTGTGTTCATCTGTTGAGATTAGCATTAATGTCACTCTCACCTGTATGTGAATGACGCCTGGCAGACCCCCAATACGGTCCTCAATGGACTGGACGCAGGAGCCGCAGGTCATGCCCTCGACCCCCAGAGTCACACGACACAGATTGGCACTCGACGCCATTCCTCCTCTGGAAGATGACAGCAAACATGTACAAACAGACACGCAAGTGTCAAACACTAGACACACAAGAAGCTTTCTGAACCATGACAGCAAACAAAAGTCATTTCTATTAAAATAATAGAAACTTAAAATAATTTGTTACCCTGCTGCCTTACATTTTAAGTTGAACCAACTCAAATATCTAAGTTGTCACTTATTACAACTTAACATTTTAAGTTGACTAAACCTTTTTGAGTTGACCGAACTTAAAATAAGGCAGCCGGATTACAAATTATTTTAAGTTGATTCAACAAATTGTTTCATTTACAGTGTAGTATAAAACGACAAAATTTAATAATTTTAATTTTAATTAAACACAACTGTCCTGCTAAAGACTTTTTGAATGTTACGGACTCATTCGAATTCATTTGAATTTAATTAAAGCCTCTCTTCCAGATAAAACAAGTGAACGTGCCTAAGGCAACGTACACTAAATAAATCAATATTTACACAATTTTGACATCACACGCCTGTTTTATATGTTAAAACAAGACTTCAAAACAACAACAAAAGGTCACACTTTATATTAGGTGGCCTTAACTATTATGTACTTCAAAAAACTATCAAAAAATAAGTACAATGTACTTAAGGTGGTCATATTGCATTGCAAAACACCTTTGCTTCTATTAAGGTGGGATATGGGCAAGGTTAGGTGGTATGGATAGGTTTAAGGGTGGGTTAACAGTGGTAATTACAGAAATTAATTACAAATGTAATTACATATAGGTTTTTAAAAAATTATAAGTACAATGTAAAAACATGTATGTGCACAATAAGTACATTGTACCAAATGATTCATTTAAATGCAAGTGCATTGTAGTTAAGGCCACCTAATGTAAAGTGGGAACACAAAAAAAAAAAAACTTGAATACTTGATTTTTTTTTTTAATATTTTATCTAACCGTTCAAATGATCAATATTTGGATAATTAAAATATATGAAATTAGGTTTATAAAACAAGAATTAGCCTATTAACGGTAACATTTAATAAGGTTACTTTATTTTTATTACTTATTTATTTACTATTAGTTTACAGCATTAGTCGACATATAATGTATTTATTAATCTTAGTTAATGATAATTTCAACATTTACTAATACTTTATATGCATGTTATTGTTATTTAGTAGACCTGAGCTAACTTGAACACCTAAAGTGTATGAATAATAACTGTAACAAGTGAGTTTTCATTGTTAAAGTTAAACTTATTAACTATAATAACACAAATTTAACATTATAAAATACAGATTAGTGCTCGATCAACACTTGACTATTACAAAAGATCTACAAGTTTCATCTGAAACACTTCGTGTTATTAATTAAATCAAGCTTTGACATCAGACGTTATGTACTGTACAAAAAAAAATCTTTACAAAGGTATTTCAAGCGGATTTAGAAAAATGTGTGGCTCGTTTTGAGCTCTCTGCTCTTAAGCTAACACAAACAGCGGACGCGAAACCAACAAAACAGCTCGATTTATTTACCTTTCTCTCAAAGTGATGATCCAGAGTCACAGGAACCGCGGGTTTAATCCTCACAGGACGTTTCTTTCACGTTATGAAAGTTTTACTGTCACTTTCACAGTGACAGCAATTAACGTTACGTTAGCTGGCTAACATATACTTTCCTCTAACGTTAGTCTCTAGCAGCCTTTAGGTCCTCACTTGATTAAAAACTGCCCACATCTAAAAAGACACAAACGTGTGTGGTGTCTGCACACAACAGGAGGGCGAGTTCTTACAGAAGTCACGCTGGAGAATGTTAAATCCATCCGGAATGTGAGGTTATCACACGGACTCACGGACCACAACGTACATCTTTCCCAGCGTGCGCGTGCTCGAGAACATCAACAGCCGCTGCCGAATGCGCAGACGTCAATGACGTCGTGGCAGCTTCAAGGGTTTCAGTAATGCGTCGCCTTGGGGCTGTTTTTAATAGAAGGCCACGTATGGGATGTTTGTATTGGGATAAACTACTGTATTTGTATTTGTGGTATACGCTCTTTTTATTTTACTACATTAACGGTATTTAAACTTGCTACTGATCAAAATCAGAACACGGTTTTATTAGATCTGTTGTAATAACGAGTATGGCAAGCTGAATAAGCTTTTAATGTTTTCAGTCCGAAATTTTCTTACAGTATGTGTTTTTTTTTTTTTGTATTCGTCATCCGTTCCAATTAAAATGCTTGCTACGGATGCGAAAATTGCACTTGATCCAATTTTTTTTATGACACACAAAAAAGGCAGTGTTTAACATGATTGACACAACGTGAAATCGTGTATTTTTTAACATGTGAAAATTAAAAATAAATATGACCATATGTTGTGTCAATCACCTGCTCTCTCTATTGAAACCAATATGGAAGTGACTTAAACTGCAATTCATTGACTGGCCGCTAGAGACTGGCTCCAAAAGGGAGTCAATCCCATAGACTCCCCATGTTAAAATGCCCAACTTAAAGGGGCTATATGTAACTTTCTGAAATTTAAACTCGCGACTGACACCTGTGGCCAAAAAATGGAACTGCTCTTCCTTTCTGCTCACTCTCGCAGCGCGTGCTCGTACGTACACACTGCACAAGTCATCCGCTGCAAAGAAGTCAACATTATGTTTACAGAGGTAAGAACAGCCAAATACATATATTGTTTGAGAAACTAAGTTTGTTTGCAATTTATATGACTAGCGGTGGTGGCAGAGTGATCTGAAACGTTTAACATGAACGTGCTTGATGTCACATCCGCAGACAGCGCGCAAAAAATCCGACCCAAGAGAAAATAGGAAAAATAGGATACAGGCTTATAGGTGCACCCACTGTGAGCTGACAAGGTGTCAGTATGCTCATCGGGAGATGTTTGAGTCATAAATGGTCAAATAAAAAGGCTATTGTTACGTTTATTTTGGGGAAAAAGTTACATATAGCCCCTTTAACAGCAGAAAAAAAAAATTTACAGCCTGGTACAAAAAGTGGTTTTGGTCCATATAGCTAATTTTGCCATTCCTGTTAACTGTGAGGAGGTGAATATTTTTTAAAACTGAGACATTTAAGTTATATTAAAGGGATAGTTCACCCAAAAATGAAAATTTGATGTTTATCTGCTTACACCCAGGGCATCCAGGATGTAGGTGACTTTGTTTCCTCAGCAGAACACAAACAAAGATTTTTAAAACCGGTGCAGTCTGCCAGCCATATAATTGCAGTGGATGGGCACCAAACCTTTAAAAGTAAACAAAAACATGCACAGAAAAATCCAAATTACACCCTGCGGCTCGTGACGATACATTGATGTCCTAAGATGCAAAACGATCTGTTTTTGTGAGAAACTGAACAGTATTTATATCATTTTTTACCTTTGATACACAGACACGTCCATCTGTCACGAGCACGAGTTTAGCATCCGGCTCGTGACGTGTGAACGCGCTCTGGCGTAGAATACGCAAACACCGGAAGCGATCTGTCGCATGTATACAACACTCATTGTTTACATAGAGCACAGAGATTGTGGATATAGCGGCTATTCAAAATGGTAATTACTTGTGCTTATCCTGATTGTTCAAACTGATTAAAGCTAAAAGATTACTTTTACTTTACTCATCCGGGACTTTTCACTGATTTCCCCTTACGGCGTTTGTGTATACTACGCCAGAGCGTGAACATGTCACAAGCCAGATGAAAAGCTCATGCTCAGGACAGATGGACGTGGCTGTGTATCAAAGGTAAAAAATGATATAAATACTGTTCAGTTTCTCGCAAAAAACGATCGTTTCGTGTCTTAGGACATCAATGCATCGCCACGAGTCGCAGGGTGTAATTTGGATTTGTCTGTGCATGTTTTTGTTTACTTTTAAAGGTTTGGTGCCCATCCACATCCATTATATGGCTGGCAGACTGCACCGGTTTGAGTTAAAAATCTTCGTTTGTGTTTTTCTGAGGAAACAAAGTCACCTACATCTCGGATGCCCTGGGGGTAAGCAGATAAACATCAAATTTTAATTTTTGGATGAACTATCCCTTTAAGCCTTAAAGTTCTGCATAATTAAGGGATTGCCGCAGCTGTCACCACTGTTGCACAAGGTGGGCGTGATTTCAGCAACCAGCTCCACCCATATCCCGCCTCTTTGCCCATTTTCAATTATCCGGGAGTGACACGCACTGATGCGATTCCAAGATGGCAACGACCAACTTCCGCCCACTATGAGCTTCAAAAATGCTCTTCAGAAACCAATGGGTGATGCCATGTACACTACGTCCATATTTTTTTACAGTCTGTTTTTTTTGTATTCCTCATGCTACGGATGTGAAAACGCCGAAAATCGAACCTGATCCAGAATTTATTTTTATAGACAAAAGTTTCGGAGGCAGTGTGTAACATGATTGACACAACGTGAGGTCATATTTTCTTCTGAACCTGCAAAAATTTCAAGGTTATTGCACACTGAGGTCTGTATCCGAAATCGCCCCTATTCCCTACATTAGTCCACTCATACAGTTCACTTGAAGGAGTAAATGAAAACGAGTGAGTGAATTTGGACACTAAGTGCACCGGAAAGACTGCCGCTTTTACATAATTTGCTTGCTGTTTACTTGTCATTTAGAATGGGCAGTACCAGTAGTAAGATTAAAGGATTTATCTTGCACTCTGTCACAGAAATTATGTATAAACTAGGGCTGTCAACATTAATGCGTTAATAACGATTCTGCTTGCATTCATTGAATACGTCAGAAGTTCCGATACACACGAAAAAGTGCCAGTACGCAAAAAGATGAAATACAGAAGTGCCTGGGTGGCACTTTTTCATGCATACCGGCACTTCCGACATATTCAATGAATGCAAGCAGTCGGTCTACGTTAGGATTGGTGGTGATGCGTAGAGCCACATATTATATTACATGCACGACAAACACATGCATATCATATGCACACCAAAGTTATTTTAAGCGTATTAATGGCACGCCAAATAGAAACATGTAAATGTGCAGTAGAAAGTACAAGATCATGCTTTGGAATGAAGTAAAAGTTTTCCAAAAGAAAACACTCTGATAAAGTACAGATACTTTTTTAATTTACTTGAGTAAAGTAAAAATACTTCACTACTGTCCACCTCTGGTAAAAATGCAATTACAATGAATTAAAAGCTAATTTAGCTTGCCATAGCTTTTAATGTTTTCAGCATTACTTGTCATAACTGCCTTTTTTCTTTACTAGTAATTCAGTTAGAAAAATTCTATAATTTAATTCTTACTAGTAACAACTGCAATTATACAATTTCCTAAATGAACTGTTATTAGTAAAAATGCACTTACGTTACATAATTCTGGGTGAATGCTAATTTGGCTTGCCATAGCTTGCAATGTTTTCAGCTTTGTGTGTCATAACTATATTTTTACTAGCAGGAATTTAATGAGAGAGAGCTCTAATTTAATTCTTACTTCAGTTACGATAACAGAGCTCTCTAACTCAACTAGTAAAAATGCATATTGGGATGATTAAGGCTGTTGAGGCTTGCCATAACCTAACCTCCAAATTATCCTATTCACAGCTTTATTTCAGTTTCATTATGTATGATACATGTATATTTACTCGAAAGAGACACCAAGTGATTTTTAATATGCATTAACACTCTTTTTTTCTTAACATCCTTGTGCATACTGCTTTGCCGTGCAATCACAGTGTTTGCATGCAGTGTTTTCATATTTAATGATATAATGGTTAATTAGCAGGATTTTCACATTACTTACACTCTTAAAAATAAAGGTAAGAGACTTTATTTAAATGGTTTTATAAAGAACCTTTAACATCTGAATAACCTTTTCTGCTTTCTGTTCTTTGTGGTAAAAAGAAGGTACTTCAGATTATAAAAAGGTAAGAAAGAGTGGTTCTTTAAATAACTTTTGACTGAATGGTTCTTTGTGGAACCATAAATGGTTCTTCTATGGCATCGCTGTGAAAAAAATCCTTTAAAACACTTTTATTTTTAAGAGTGTAGGGTTACAAGATTGTGGTGTCGTGTCCCCGGAAATGTCTCTGTGAAACAGACCAAGCAGTGAACATTTCCACCAACAGAGGGGGCTGTGAGCTACACTGAATACTTAAGGAAACTTGTACAGTAGCAAAGCAGCACTTATTGCCATCAGTTATCAAAAGGGACAGTGTTATTGTTCCCAAGTTAGTCACATACTAACTATAAACAGCATGTTAAAGGGATAGTGCACCCAAAAATGAACTATTATCATTTACTCAACTTCCACTTGTTTCAAACCTGTATGAGATTCTTTTTTCTGTAAACACAATAGATTCAGATTTGTATGCCTTTTGACGTCAGAATCGGAAATGCAAATAATTTTTATAAAATACTGTCAGGTAGGTTTTGGTGCTGGGATGCTGGTTTTAGCTGGTTTATGCTGGTCCTTTGCTGGTTTATGCTGGCCATTTGCTGGTTTATGCTGGCCATTTGCTGGTTTATGCTGGTCCTTTGCTGGTTTATGCTGGTCCTTTGCTGGTTTATGCCGGTCCTTTGCTGGTTTATGCCGGTCCTTTGCTGGTTTATGCCGGCCATTTGCTGGTTTATGCCGGTCCTTTGCTGGTTTATGCCGGCCATTTGCTGGTTTATGCCGGTCCTTTGCTGGTTTATGCCAGTCCTTTGCTGGTTTATGCCGGCCATTTGCTGGTTTATGCTGGTCCTTTGCTGGTTTATGCCGGCCATTTGCTGGTTTATGCTGGTCCTTTGCTGGTTTATGCCGGTCCTTTGCTGGTTTATGCCGGCCATTTGCTGGTTTATGCCGGTCCTTTACTGGTTTATGCCGGTCCTTTGCTGGTTTATGCCGGCCATTTGCTGGTTTATGCTGGTCCTTTGCTGGTTTATGCCGGTCCTTTGCTGGTTTATGCCGGTCCTTTGCTGGTTTATGCCGGTCCTTTGCTGGTTTATGCTGGCCATTTGCTGGTTTATGCTGGTCCTTTGCTGGTTTATGCCGGTCCTTTGCTGGTTTATGCCGGTCCTTTGCTGGTTTATGCCGGTCCTTTGCTGGTTTATGCCGGCCATTTGCTGGTTTATGCCGGTCCTTTGCTGGTTTATGCCGGTCCTTTGCTGGTTTATGCCGGTCCTTTGCTGGTTTATGCCGGTCCTTTGCTGGTTTATGCCGGTCCTTTGCTGGTTTATGCCGGTCCTTTGCTGGTTTATGCCGGTCCTTTGCTGGTTTATGCCGGTCCTTTGCTGGTTTATGCTGGCCATTTGCTGGTTAATGCTGGTCCTTTGCTGGTTTATGCTGGCCATTTGCTGGTTTATGGTGGTCTTTGACCAGCAACATGACCAGCATAAACCAGCAAAGGATCAGCATTAACCAGCAAATGGCCAGCATAAACCAGCAAATGGCTAGCATAAACCAGCAAAGGACCAGCATAAACCAGCTAAAACCAGCATCCCAGCACCAAAACCTACCTAACCAGCATATGCTGTTTTTTTCAGTAGGGTACTCTACTTTTAAAGCATAAATTTGAATAAACAACATATCTATATAATATTATAGATCAAACTATAGATCAAAACTTCTTTGATTACTCTACTTTTAAAGCATAAATTCGATTAAACAATATGTCTATATAATATATGGACGTACTGTATTAGCCCTACAGTCACAGCATGACATAATATTATGTTAAACCTACTACTATTAACATTTTACATAACATTTGATTTTATTTCACAATTCTGACTTTTTTCTTTTCGTGCAAATGCAAGTTTATATCTACTAGATTGGACTTTATAATGAGCCTAGGAGAAAAGAGAGAATGATGAGTTGTTTTTTACTCATCAGAATTGTGAGATTTAATCTCAGAATTTCGAGAATCAAGTCAGAATTTTGAAATGTTAACTCAAATTTACCTTTTTTTTATTCTTTTATTCCATGGCTCCATAGAGTGCTACTCAAAAAAACGTTATTTTCTGCCACCACATAAGCTCTGTCCACAAAAAAAAAAAAAAACGTCATCACTGTTTGCAAACACTGAACTAATCTATACATTTTGAAGAATTGGTACCAAAATAGTTGACGGTATAGACATTCATAATACCATCATACATCCCCTTTTAAAGTTATTAACTATTCCACTTTATAGTCCACATATATATTTTATGTTTGTCAGGAGGCATCTCAAAGGCATTCCTATGTATAACTATGTACAGGTATGTAAAAATTTAAATATTGACGGAAAGTCCATTTATTTTAATAATTTGTTTCAAAAAGTGAAACTTGTATGTTATATTAGTTTACTACACACAAAGTGAAATATTTCAAGCCTTTGTTTCAATTTTAATGATTATGGATTAAAGATTAAAAAAAAAATCCAGTATTTCACAAAATTAGAATATCATGACAAAGTTCAACATTGTAGGCTCCCTGTGTCCTAATCTAGTCAGCTAATTAACACAAAACACCTGCAAAGGTTTCCTCAGCCTTTAAAATGTCTCAGTCTGGCTTAGTAGGCTTCACTTCTGACTTGACGGTTGTGCAGAAGACCATCATTGACACCCTCCATAAGGAGGAAAAGTCTCAAAAGGCAATTGCAAAAGAAGCTAGATGCTCACAGAGCGCAGTATCAAAGTATGACTGTAGCCTTGAGAGGACTGTCAGTGCATCAAGCACCACCACATACAGACGTCTGCATGACAGCGGCTACAGCTGGAGAATTCCATGCGTCAAGCCACTCCTGAACCAAAAACAATGTCAGAAGCGTCTGTGCTGAGCTCAGGAGAAAAAGTACTGGTCTATTGCTCAGTGGTCCCAAGTCCTGTTTTCAGATGAAAGCAAATTTTGCATTTCATTTGGAAATCAAGGTCCCAGAGTCTGGAGGAAGACCAGAGAGGCACAAAAGTCAAGCTGCTTAAAGTCCAGTGTGATTTTTCCACAGTCAGTGATGGTTTGGGGAGCATGTCATCTACTTGAGTGGGTCCATTGTCTTTCATCAAGTCCACAGTCAACGCAGCTGTCTACCAGGAAATTTTAGAGCACTTCATGCTTCCTGCTGCCGACAAGCTTTCTGGAGATGATGATTTTATTTTCCAGCAGGATTTGGCACCTGCCCACAAAGCCAAAACTACCAGTACCTGGTTTAATAGCCATGGAATAACTGTACTTGATTGGCCGGCAAACTCGCCTGACTTAAACCCCATTGAAAATCTATGGGGTATTGTCAAAAGGAAGATGAGGGAACAGAGACCCTGAAATGCAGACGAGCTGAAGGCCAATATCAAAGCAATTTGGGCTACTATAACACCTCCACTGTGTCAAAGGCTGATCGCCTCCATGCCACGCCACCTTGATGCTGGAATTAGTGCAATAAAGTACTGAGGACATAATACAGTACATTAACACACTTTTTTTTATTGGTCACATAAAATATTCTAATTTTGTCAAATACTGGATTTGTTTTGTTTTTTGTCTTTAATCCATAATCATCAAAATTGAAACAAATAAAGGCTTGAAATATTTCACTTTGTGTGTAGTGAACTAATATAACATACAAGTTTCACTATTTGAAACAAATTGTTGATATTCTAATTCTAATTTTTTGGCACATACATGCATTTCACGATACTAGGCTACTATTTTAATATTTTATTTTTTAGACTATGTTTAGCTGTTTCTACTGGTTAAACACTAACATGACTAAACAGTCTTTTTTAGATGCCAGCTGTGACACTGATATTGCAATGATTCATATTCAGACTGGCTAGAGATTCACTGAGTGCTGAAGGCTTTACTTCTATATTACAAACATATTCACTGCCAACGAAACAGTTGTCCCGTTCCAGCCAACAGAACTGGGAATCAGAGGAACAAGTTGTATGAGAACTGATATTCGTCAACAAAGCCAGAAAGCTGAGGATGAGATGCAGGACGCCTTATTTAACTTGTCAATAGCGGCAGATTCTCATTACTCTGAGCTCGTGAGAGGCTTAACGCAGGGTGACGTTTCTCTTTGACACACTGACCTACTTTCGCGGAGCTACGTGCGCGTGCAAAGATCCATAGAAGATGATGATTTATTAACTCGCTCAGGTAACACAGGAAAACTTGGAATATTTTTAAAAACATGTTTATATAAATATGATGTCTTTAAATTAAATAAAAACGAAGCATGCTATAGTATAAAATAAATGTGCAATGCGCATATAACAAGCAGGTTTAGCGCAGTGGCTGATTCATTTGTATGTATAGTTTAAACCAAGCAAAAAAGCAAAAACACCTCTGATTTGAGATCTGGGTTGTATGACATTGAAACTGCATCCATCTGAGGCGCGCGCCCTGATGCGGTGGGCAGATATCGTGCACGATCCATGTTTTCTCGTGCTCACGTGCAGCGCGCTCCCCGTGCAGAGCTCTTTATTACTGGACGCTGGAAAGCAACAGAGACACAGTCAGAGAATGTCCGTTTGCAACTGCTAAAACTTCGGAGCAAAGCTAACCAGAGTATTTTGGAATGGTATGCCTTTCTATGTTGAAGAAGCTTGGAACAAGTGAGTATATGATATGATATTTGTAGTCAACTATAGCGATAAAGGTTTCCTCTCTAGTGCAGAATATTGATTAGTTTGTTGCTGAGGTTTGGGATTTGTATATCTGTCTGTATATAAGGGGTGTATATGAAGCAATAATTGCTTAAATGCCATAATTTATTTTATTGTATTGTTTTTTTAGTTAGTTTCCTCTAATAAGCTGTATACAGTGTATATATAATATGCTCACACAGATAAATCGTCTTACACCTTTAGAGAAAATGCTTATTTTTGATTTAATACTGCAATGCAAAAGGTTCATTACGGATTATATTGTTTGCATAACTAAGTTTGGGAGTTTCTTATGTCTGCCTTTAATTAGGTGCAGCTTAAATAAACTTTACCTGATAAACTGAAAACCTGATGATCATGTTCTCAAACATGATTAATGAATCATCTAGAGTTTCCTGTGCTTTGGTGGAAGTAAAAACAACTGTTCACTTCACATAGTACAGTAATTGTCAGAAATTGTAGTAGTTACCCAGAATCAGCACAAAACTATTTATGCCATTTTAACTTTTCTTTAAACTTATTGAAAATTTAGAAACTCTGGGAAATCAAAGCTGCATTTATTTGATCAAAACACAGTAAAATTGTGAAATATTTTTACAATTTAAAAGAACTGTTTTCTATTTTAATATATTTTAAAATGTAATTTATTTCTGTGATGTAAAGCTACATTTTCAGCATCATTACTTTAGTTTTTAGTGTCACATGATCCTTCAGAAGTCAGTCTAATATGTTGATTTGAAAGAGTTTCCTGTGCTTCAGAGGAACAAAAAACATATTTTTTAGTAGCACAGAATCTGAAATATTTATGTATATAACTTTTTTGTTTAAACTTTTTCAAAACCTTTTGGAAAACAAGCTGCATTTATTTGATCAAGAACACAGTGAAAACAGTGTTTGTAATTTTGGTTGGTTTATTTTAAAATGTAATTTATTTCTGTAAAGCTGAAATTTTAGAATCATTATTTCAGATGTAAAAAGATGTAAAAACATCTTTTAACCTCACATAGTACAGTAAATGTCAGAAATGGCACAAAATGGTAAATATTTATGCCATTTCAACTTTTCTTTGTTTAAACTTTTTAAAATCTAGAAACTTTTTGGAAGAAAAAACATCTTTTAACTTAACATAGTACAGTAAGTGTCAGAAATGTTATTTGTAACCCAGAAATAGCACAGAAACTGAAATATTTATGCCATTGAAACTTTTCTAGAAACTTTTTGGAAAACAGAGTTGAAGTTATTTGATCAAAAACACAGTAAAAATTGTGAAGTACTATTACAATTTAAAAGAACTGTTTTCTATTTTAATACATTTTAAAATGAATTTATTTCTGTGATGCAAAGCAGAATTTTCAGCATCATTACCCCAGTCTTCACTGTCACATGATCCTTCAGAAATCAGTCTAATATACTGATTTGAAAGAGTTTCCTGTGCTTCAGTGGAAGAAAAAACATTGTTTAACTTCACATTGTACAGTAAATGTGAGAAATTCTATTTGTTACCCAGAAATAGCACAGAAACTGAAATATTTATGCCATTTGAACTTTTCTTTGTTTAAACTTCTTCAAAATCTAGAAACCTTTTGGAAAACAAAACTAAAAACATAGTAAAACTGTAAAATATTATTACCATTTAAAAGAACTGTTTTCTATTTTAATATATTTTATAATGTAATTTATTTCTATGATGTAAAGCTGAATTTTTAGAATCATTATTTCAGTGTCACATAAATAAATTCATAAATCAGTCTAATATGCTGATTTGAAAGATTATTTCTGTGATGTAAAAACATTTTTTAACCTCACATAGTACAGTAAATGTCAGAAATGGCACAAAATCGTAAATATTTATGCCATTTGAACTTTTCTTTGTTTAAACTTCTTCAAAATCTAGAAACCTTTTGGAAAACAAAACTAAAAACATAGTAAAACTGTAAAATATTATTACCATTTAAAAGAACTGTTTTCTATTTTAATATATTTTAAAATGTAATTTATTTCTGTGATCAAAGCTGAATTTTCAGCATCATTTCTCCAGTCTTCAGTGTCACATGATCCTTCAGAAATCAGTCTAATATACTGATTTGAAAGAGTTTCCTGTGCTTCAGTGGAAGAAAAAACATTGTTTAACTTCACATAGTACAGTAAATGTGAGAAATTCTATTTGTTACCCAGAAATAGCACAGAAACTGAAATATTTATGCCATTTGAACTTTTCTTTGTTTAAACTTCTTCAAAATCTAGAAACCTTTTGGAAAACAAAACTAAAAACTAGAGCTGGGCGGTATGACCAAAAATTTATATCACGGTATTTTTCAAAATTATACGGTATCACGGTATATGACGGTATTTTTGTTTTTTTCATGCATGACTAGGTGTTAACCACATTTCCTAATAAATTAAAGAATAATTACTGCAGTATATTGGCTTGCATTGACCGGACTAGTATTAACCCAGGTTTGATTGGTCTCACAAAATGCTGCTGTTCACAAAGAAGTGACAGTGGCACTCATAATTGTAATGAGGTGAAGAAATCAGAATTCATGATTTGCAGTCAAAATACACAACACTTTATTGTGCATTCTTCACAAGTTCACATTTACAAGTCTACGCGTTTCTCTTCCAGCAGGAGGCGCTGTCAGATTGGTAGTACACAAAGTAGCGCAACAAATGATTTTGAAACGTGCAGCGCTCATATTTATTCAATGGATAGCCTTTTGAAGTTTCATCGCAATTTTTGTCTTTCAGTCCCCACATTTTAGACCACCTGAAATCATAATTATGACTTTCATAACCCCCTAATAACACTGCAGTCATCAATGAAAATTAAGAGCTTTATTTAAGACTTTCAAAAACAAACCTTACACAAAATACGTTTCTTTTTTTTTCTTTTTTTCCCACCATGTTCGGGGCACAAGAAAAATATTAAGGGACTAAATTAATATCAGCATATGAAGTATAATCGTCTCTCATTGTCTGAAAGAATGCACATCAGATGCTTAAAGTCAGTTTTTACTTTCACTTTAACATATTGATCAGTTTCCACGTTGCTTGTGTGATATCCATTGGCTTTAAAACATAAATATTAATAAAAATACAGTATATAGAAAAGACATATCTTTAAAATATTGCGACGTAACACCAACGTAAAGCCATTGTTTTTCTCTCACTGAAAGCTTCATCTGTCTGCGCACAATGCGCCGATCTCTGCTCTCATCTCTGCAGACACACCCCCTCTTGAAATTTCGGCATTACAAGTTTTGCAAATCGCTAACCCTGGGTCTTTCTCAGATATACTGAAATACGTCCACACCTCAGATGTGTTGCTTCAGACAAGCACGTGCAAGCTGCGGTTTCTGTTTGCGTCAACATATGTGTTCCCGACGCTTTGTACGCACACACTCACCGGTATTGGGGTATATGAAAAATGAATATCATTAAAAAAAAAACCACCGGTATTCGGTATGAAAAGGTATACCGCCCAGCCCTACTAAAAACATAGTAAAACTGTAAAATATTATTACCATTTAAAAGAACTGTTTTCTATTTTAATATATTTTAAAATGTAATTTATTTCTGTGATGTAAAGCTGAATTTTTAGAATCATTATTTCAGTGTCACATAAATAAATTCATAAATCAGTCTAATATGCTGATTTGAAAGATTATTTCTGTGATGTAAAAACATTTAACCTCACATAGTACAGTAAATGTCAGAAATGGCACAAAATCGTAAATATTTATGCCATTTGAACTTTTCTTTGTTTAAACTTCAAAATCTAGAAACCTTTTGGAAAACAAAACTAAAAACATAGTAAAACTGTAAAATATTATTACCATTTAAAAGAACCGTTTTCTATTTTAATATATTTTAAAATGTAATTTATTTCTGTGATCAAAGCTGAATTTTCAGCATCATTTCTCCAGTCTTTAGTGTCACATGATCCTTCAGAAATCAGTCTAATATGATGATTTGAAAGAGTTTCCTGTGTTTCAGAGGAAGGAAAAGCATCTTTTAACTTTACATAGTACAGTAAATGTCAGAAATGTTATTAGTAACCCAGAAATAGCACAGAAACTGAAATATTTATGCCATTTAAACTTTTTCAAAATCTAGAAACCTTTTGGAAAACAAAGTTGAATTTATTTGATCAAAAACACAGTAAAAACAGTAAAATTGTGAAATATTTTTACAATTTAAAAGAGCTGTTTTCTATTTTAATATATTTTAAAATGTAATTTATTTCTGTGATAAAAGCTGAATTTTCAGCATCATTACTCCAGTCTTCAGTGTCACATGATCCTTTAGAAATCAGTCCAATATAATGATTTGAAAGAGTTCCTGTGCTTTAGAAGAGGAAAACATATTTGAAATATTATTACAATTTAAAAGAACCGTTTTCTATTTTAATATATTTTAAAATGTAATTTATTTCAGTGATCAAAGCTGAATTTTCAGCATCATTACTCCAGTCTTCAGTGTCACATGATCCTTTAGAAATCAGTCCAATATACTGATTTGAAAGAGTTCCTGTGCCTCAGAAGAGGAAAACATATTTGAAATATTATTACCATTTAAAAGAACCGTTTTCTATTTTAATATATTTTAAAATGTAATTTATTTCAGTGATTTACAGCTGAATTTTCAGCATCATTACTCCAGTCTTCAGTGTCACATGATCCTTTAGAAATCAGTCCAATATACTGATTTGAAAGAGTTCCTGTGCCTCAGAAGAGGAAAACATATTTGAAATATTATTACAATTTAAAAGAACTGTTTACTATTTTAATATATTTTAAAATGTAATTCATTTCAGTGATTTAAAGCAGAATTTTCAGCATCATTTCTCCAGTCTTTAGTGTCACAGATTCCTTCAGAAATCAGTCTAATATGATGATTTGCTGCTCAATTATTATTAATAATAATAATAATATATTAATAATAATTTTATACTGGCCACAATACTGGTCTAGTCTAATTTTGATGTTTCACAATGTATAAGACTGTAACAACCTAGTTAGTTTCTGAATCCTGTGTTTTTTTCCACTCAACAGGATGAAAAGAAGACGATCTAAGTGTCAGAGTTTCACCCCGTCTGAGGGCAGAAACAAGAGACACAGGAGTAGCGCACCAACATATGCTCAGACGGGGTCGTCCGCCTCACAGAAACACACAGAGGAGACGTGGGGCAATCTGCCACACCACGTGGTCCTGCACATATTCCAGTACCTGTCTCTGGTGGACCGGGCTCGAGCGTCTTCCGTGTGTCGCCGGTGGAACGAAGTCTTTCACATCCCAGATCTCTGGAGGAGATTCGAGTTCGAGCTGAACCAGCCGGCCACGTCGTACCTGAGGTCCACGCACCCAGATCTCATCCAGCAGATCATCAAACGACACGCTCAGCACCTGCAGTACGTCAGCTTTAAGGTAGGCCGGATTTAGAAAGGGTTATCTGCAAACAGTGTTAAATAGAAAAATACAGTAAAAACAGTAAAAATGCAAAATATTATTACAAATGTAAAAGTGCTGTTTTCTATGTGAATATATTTTAAAATGTAATTTATTCCTGTGATCAAAGCTGAATTTTCAGCATCATTACTCCAGTCTTCAGTGTCACATGATCCTTCAGAAATCATTCTAAAATGCTGATTTGCTGCTCAGGAAACATTTTTGATTACCAATAAAGAAAGCTGGGCTGCCAAATATTTTTGTAGAAACTGTGAATCTTTGATACAGAAACAGAAAGTTCAAAAGCATTGTTTTAAAACCAAAAATATTTATAACATTTTAAGTCTTTACCATTACTTTTCATCAGTTTAACATTTATGCATTGTCCTGGTGAATAAAAGTATTAATTTCATTGATCATTTTCATGTGATCACATGATATTAATTTGCATGGTTAATGCTCAAAATGTTAAAACCTTACCATATGATCTGTTTGAATGTTATTAAAAAACGAAAATGTTATACATGTACAGTGCCTTGGAAAAGCATTCATACCCCTTCATTTTTTTCCATTTAGTTTTGTTGCAGCATTATGTTAAACTGCTTTAAATTAGTTTTTCCCCCACATCAATTTACACTCCATACACCATAATAATGACAAAGCAAAAACCAGGTTTGCAAATTTTACAAATGTATTAAAAATAAAACACTGAAATAAGTACATTGCATAAGTGTTCATACCCTTAACTCAGTACATAGTTGAAGCACCTTTACAGCCTCAAGTCTTTTTGGGTCTGATGTGAGTTAATTCTAATATGAAAGATACTAAGATCATCATTTAGCTAAAATAAAAAGCTTTTGTAACATTATACACTATACCATTCAAAGTAATATCGGTGTCATTTCAGTCAGTATTTATTTATCTTTTGGGGAAAAATTATGTAAATTGATGCTTTTATAGCAAATGTGTAATTTTAAAGAAATTCTGTCATTGTTCACGCTGTCATACTTTTACTTATTTACCTTGCACTTTTTCTTTCCTCTTTTGAACACAAAAGATGATATTTTGAAGAATCATGAGTTATTGGTACCCATTGACTTCCATAGTATTTTTTTCATACTATGGAAGTCACTGTCTACCAGCAGCTATTTGGTTACCAACATTTTTAAAAGTCTTTTGTGTTCAACAGATGAAAGAAACTAATTTGGAACAACTTGTAAATCACTTCTGTAAATGACAGAATTTTCATTTCTGGGTGAACTGGCTCTTTAATTAGATAAAAATAAAAAAAAAGTAAGAAAAACAGTAAGATCTTGTTTTTTAAAGAAGTCTCTGCTCACCAAGCCTGCATTTATTAAATCCAAAGTACAGCAAAAACAGTACAATTCTGAAATATTTTTACTATTTAAAACAACGGTTTTCTATTTGCATACATTTTTAAAAGTAATGTATTCCTGTGATTTCAAAGCTAATTTTTAGCATCATTACTCCAGTCACGGTTCTTCAGAAATCTAATATTCTGATTTGCTGCTTAAAAAAATATAATTTTTATGTTGAAAACGGCCGAGTAGAATTTCTCAGGTTTCAGTTAAACAGCAGAACAGCATTTATCTGAAATATAAATCATATGTAACAAATGTTTTTATCATCACTTTTGGTCAATTTAAAGCATCCTTGCTAAATAAAACTGTTAATTTCCATAATTCCCATCAATAAATACTGACTGAAATGACACAAACTATCACTTTGAATGGTATAGTGAATAATGTTACAAAACCTTTTTATTTCAGATAAATGTTGATCTTAGTATCTTTCTTTTCAAAGAATCCTGAAAAAAAAAAAGTGTACTCAACTGTTTCACAGTATAATAAGCTTTATATTGATGTATGGTTTGTAAGGATAGGACAATATTTGGCCGAGATACATCTATTTGAAATCTGGAATCTGAGGGTGCAAAAAAATCAAAATACTGAGAAAATCGCCTTTAAAGTTGTCCAAATTAAGTTCTTAACAATGCATATTACTAATCAAAAATTTAATTTTGATATATTTATAGTAGGAATTTTACAAAAAATCTTCATGGAACATGATCTTTACTTAATTTCCTAATGATTTTTGGCATAAAAGAAAAATCAATAATTTTGACCCATACAATGTATTTTTGGCTATTGCTACAAATATACCCCAGCGACTTAAGACTGGTTTTGTGGTCCAGGGTCACATATTTATAATAATATTAATATTAGAATGATTTGTGAAGGATCATATGACTTTCAAGACTAAATTTAATGATGCTAAAAATTCAGCTTTGATCAGAGGAATAAATTACATTTTCAAATATATTCAAATCGAAAGCAGTTATTTTAAATAGTAAAAATATTTTACAATATTACTGCTTTTGCAGTATTTAAAAGTAAACAAATGCAGCCTTATTGAGAGAGAAAAAAAAACTTTTTTTTTTTTTTTTTTTAAACACCATTCAGGTTGACAGCTGCACAGAATCTGCAGAAGCAGCTTGCGATATCCTCTCACAGCTGGTGAACTGCACCATTAAAACACTGGGTCTGATCTCCACTGCAAGGCCGAGCTTCATGGACGTGTCCCAGGTAAACCAGAAACATATTCACCCTTAACATACAACGCCAAGCAGCCGAACATGACATCAAACATCGGTTTTAAACCCTGTCGCTAGTTGAAAAATACATGCCACAGCTGTCAAAAATAGGATTGCTATAGCATGTCATTTCACCCTCCACAAAATCCTGACAGTCTGAAACACGGCAGTATAACCGGTATCGAAAGTGACAAGTTGAGGCTCGCTGTGGCTTACTTAGTCACAAAAGATTTTAAAACAAAGAGAGCCGGATTTCTTTATATAACTACCGACTTGATGGAGGGGAATTTAGAGGATTAATCACACTGTAATGTGACTTTCAGCTGCCTCTGCTTTGCTTGTTTGTGTCCTTCTTTCTATTTAGGGTTGTCACACTAAAGATCTGGATGAGTCAGTGCCCTCACCTGGAGGCCTGATTATCCTTCAGTTGTTTTTTTTCTCTTTATCTAGTGTACTTTGTCAAAACATTCAGACGAGGAAATAATCAACAGTGCAAAAATAGAACATAACAGTTGGTTCAGGAAGTAAAAACAGATAAAGACTGACCTACTGTGAGCTCTGAGGTTGTTAATCAATGGTGTATGCTTTTGTTAAAAGCCATCTGTCTACATTTTTTTTTTTAAATAACAGCTGAATTTATGGTGAGAAACTACATTACCCACAATGCTCTACAGAAAATTCCACCAATTAGACAATTTCACATGTTTCGTCATTAAATGATTACATAAACTAGTGAATTAAACCAGTTCTCCGTTAGGATTACAGGTAGTAATATTATAAATAATGTCTTATCATTTCCCTTTATAAGACCTCAGTATATCATCGGGAGCCACACGTGTTAATTTTGCATTTGAAAGATGAATGGAAAACATACTTTCAGTAAAAGCGCAGCTGAGAAAGCGGACAGGCGCTTAGTAAATATTTAAGTAAAAAAGTAAATATTACTAATACTGTCCAACAGTTACGCCAAATGATTCCAGAAGGAGTCAGCATATATTGGTCTGAATAGGTCAAAACTATTGATAACTGAAGGACTAATTAGTTAACTATCACTTTAACTAATCAAAATGAACTTGAAATTACACAAAAATATCTTTGAAGGAGTCTGTTTTTAGTCACCATTGAGCTGAGTTTAATTAAGTACACAAGCAATACTGCCCTACAAAGGCAAAGTGCAGTAACTACGCCAACACTGAAACTGAGAAAAATGTCTTTTTTAGTTTTTACACCATATAATGGTATTAGTTTGGATTTCGTATTTACTGCGATTTTGACACTCTCTTTTCTCTGAGACTTTGCCATAAGACAAAACGGTTGTCACAAAGCCCATTTTAAGCCTTAACTCAATTTTGACCAAATGTGTACTTACTGTGCTTTGCCTTTGGAGGGCAGAATACATGAATAATGTTTTTTACTGTACTGTAATTTTCTTTTTTTCTTTTTGAAGCAGTGTAAAAATGCTTAGAGAGCAGGTCATATGTTTTTTTTTTTAAGTGTCCTAATTTATAATTTATACCAGGTGCGTTGCTAGAGTTGGGAGAGATAAGGGATTTAGCCCCATGAGAAAAAAAAAAAACTCTTCCATAATTTATTTAAAATACATTAATTTCATACTAAGTAAAATTTAATCCATTAACATATTTATTGACATATCACTTGCTCATATAAAATTATAATTTATCTTCATTTGGAGTATTTTGTTACTGCACAATGCACTTTTCTTTATATTTTGCCTGTTATGTGTTTTAAAATCACTATTAATAAAGACTGTATGATCTCTGTATTTAAATGCAATATATTTAAAGTGGACCTGAAGTATACTTGCAGTAGTTCAACTTTAACAATTAAATATACAGTAGGTATATCTTTAGTTGGACTTCAGCACTACTTCCACACAATTATTTCAGTTAAATTAAGTTAGTTCATAGTTAGTTAGAACTTTTTGTTTATGTCAAAACTGAAACTAAGCCGTTCACACAGAATGCATTATTTCGAGTACTTTCTAGAGGGACGTCTCTCACCGTTGCACTTGTTTAGAAAGCAATGCAAAATTAGTGCATGCATGCATACATACATACATTCATGATACTGTTTTGTTTATAGTCAGTTAAGCAGCTTAAATTAATTATAATTAAACATAATGCACTTTTTTTTTTAAAGATAGTCATGGTATTTTATTGCTTTGAACAAAACGTGCATTAGTACACTCTTAAAAATAAAAGGTGCTTCAAGCGATGCCATTGAAGAACCATTTTTGGTTACATGAAGAACCATCCAGTCAAAGGTTCTTTAAAGAACCATTTCTTGCATAACTTTTTATAATCTGAAGAACCTTGCCACTAAGAATTTTTGTGAAAAAGAAAGATTCTTCAGATATTAAAAGGTTCTTTACGGAACCATTTAGACAAAAGTTCTTCTATGGCATCGTGAGCACCTTTATTTTTAAGACTGTAGGCTAATATTTTGCTCGAAGCGCCCTCTTGTGGCCTCAGGAGAGAAGCCAAAAGCTTTTTTTCACCCCTACTGAAATTATGCATTTTAAATTCGAATAAAATTTGAATATTAATATGTAAAGGAACCGTATGTAGGATTGTGGCCAAAACTGGTACTGCAATCACTTTCAAAATACTGTAGAACGGTGTATCCCCTCCCCCCTGACTCGAGGTTGCCAGATAAGCTGCAGGATCCAGCAGGAACATAGGCTGCTACAAGGAGCTTCCAATGGCAAGTGACGAGTCGTACACAATAATTTTTTTTTCTTCTGTTAGTTATGTTTATGCTTCACGAGAGATGTTTTGTGAAGTAATTATGTATCGCAAAAATTTACTAATGGCGATTAGCCAAATATTCCGTAAAGATGTACTGTAATACCACATTTCAGTCGGAACATAGATTGTTTTCATACCCTGCTAGTGGTGCGATGTAAAGCTTTTTATGAACTCATTTAGCACAGTGACCGTGGAAAATCCACTGTGTACTTGAGCAAAGTTAGCCATAGATGAATCTTACCTGTCCAGGAGAAAATCAGCAACGTTGGCGTCTGTCTTCAAATTCTTCTCCGTTTTCAGCCGTCTCCATCTTTCAAAGGCATCTCCTATACAAATTCTAGTTTTATTTATTTTGGACTTTGTCACGACGTATTGACGTATTTCGGATTCATAACAAGGTCTTTTAGGTTTCGTAACGTTATACATGTTTTATCCGACACGTTCGTAGCTGCAGCTGTAACTAGAGCAGAGCTGGCAACCCAGATCACAAAACTCTACTGACTTTGTGATTGGTAGATAGCTGGAGGGTGGAGCCTCAGACCAAAACACAAAATGACAACAATAACATCAGTTGAGGGCTGCAACTTTCACCTTTAAATGACAATATCCTGGCCGGACCACTGTTGTCAGTGATATAAGTATTTGAAATGAACATGATTTCTTAATGTCTAGTGCCATTTTATGATTAACTGAAATAAATTTCTTACATACAGTTCCTTTAATATTAAAGTGCAAAAATTTAGTTTTTCAACCATTTTGACAGCCCTAGTCTCCGCAGTTGGTATTGATGTCCGCAAGTTAAGGAGAGACACTGCAGGTTTTTTTTCCATGCACCTGTCAAGTTTGAGATTTTGGGCTTTTTGGTGTTTCATACAGTGTTTTTTCAGACTAGTGGAAAGAAAACACCCAAAATGTTTCTTTTACAGCACTTTATCTATTTGTGTCAATAGATTTCAATTATAATACATATTTTTAAAGGCCGTTTTCTCAGAATGAGTTTTTTCTTCTAGACTGAGCCATAAATCTCCACTTCAGTAGCACTTACACGCACCAAACTTGACATTTTTATTCCCGTCTATATTTGTTCATATACAATTTGCTTGATTTTATACATTTTACTGACCCCAAAACTCTTAAAAACACATGTTTTCTGTCTGTTCTAAGTTTTTTTTCTGAATTACTGAGTGACAAAATCCCCTCTGTAAAAACATTTGACTCTAATATGTCAAAAAAAATTAAACAAGAATTTTGAAACTGACTTCATCCAGTGTTTAGATTTTTGTACTGGAAATGTATGCAAATAAGCGCATATTTCATTAAATAATGCCTCATTTGTAGGGCTGCACGATTAATCGTTTTTAAACCGAAATCGCGATTTGAAAGGGTGCGATTTTCAAATCGCAAGAGCTGCGATTATTTCGATTAATTATCAACTGTGGTAACAAGCATATAAATCGTTTTTGACAGGTCGCTTCATGTGCATATTACATCTTCATGCTTATATTACGTTTGATGCAGAGTTTAACCAATAGGGGGCATTTTAACACTGCATGTAGAGACGTGCACAGGACGTATTTTTCAATCCTGCATCCGCAGAAATATGTTTATCTCGTTCCGTTCCCGCCTCGACATTCATGTTTTGTCCCGCTTCTGTCCGCAAAAGCCCGCATAAAAGTAACCTTTATAGTTGTTGTTTTTTCAGTACATCAATTGAATTTACATGAAACAGATCTCGTAAGTTTCACAAAACCCCAGCATAAACGTCCCCGATAAAAATATTTGTTATAGCCTATAGGCTAAGCATCAACATTCACAAACCACTGTTATTCTTAACAGAAAATGCAAGCAGACACAGCTCCTTTAAAGCTGATATCTCAGTTTATACGCGAACTTATCAAGCTCTACAATGAATAATATGCACAATGAATCTTTCACAATGTCTACACTTCGTGTGTTTTAATTCGTGAGCACGCAATATTCAGCACTGTGCAAGAACATTTGAGCAGTGAGTGGATTCTAACTTAAACACCTCTGATGACTGCCTATCCCTGTGCTTACTAATCATAGCTGTAAGTTGTATACTAGTTGTTCTTGCTGCTTTTGTGCAATAGATGAATAACAATGTTTTGTTTTTTAAAATATTTTGTTTAGATATTTCTATTTTGCGGGAGTCCCGCGAATCATTTTATTTTCCCGCGTCCCGCACAGCCGCACTCTCCCATCAAGTTATGTTCCGCGCCGCATTCGTTTGCGTCGGGTCCCGCTGTACTCTCGTATCTACTGCATGTACTGAGCAAATAACGGTAACGCCATTTGGAAAAGATGAGCGGGAGCAGCGGCTAAACTTCCCAACAAAGTGTCTCTTAATGTAGGTTATCATCAGTGTTTTACTAATGTAAAATAGTTTACAGAGTGTTTGGATTCCTAAAAGATTTTAATTATATTTTGTTATAAAATAATGTTATTTATGTATGTATGTATGTATGTATGTATGTAATCTTTTAGGATTTTATATAATAAAATATAATATTTTTATTAATTAATTTTGTATAATAGTATATATTTTATTTTAAAAGATTTAAATAATATTTTATTATATCATTTTAATTGTTAATTCAATTTTATTTAAGATACTGTAGTTATTTTCTTAATTTGTCATGACAACTTTATTTAAAAAATGACAACAATGTTTAAGAGGTTTTAAATAAACAGTAGAACAGTGTAGCATACTTTGTGATTATGCTTGGTCTTTCTTTGGTGCTGTTAAAACCACCATATCAAACTTGTAGCTCTTTTATGAAATAGTAGTAAATCGCATTTTAAATCGCAAATCGCAATTTTGATCAGAAAAATCGCAATTCGATTTTTTCTCTAAATCGTGCAGCCCTACTCATTTGCATATTAAAACCTAACATTTTAGAAAACTTGTAATAGAAATAAAATTGCAATTATCAATGTAATTAATCAACTGAGTAAGTAAGGCGATAACTATTAGTTTTTTTTTTTTTTTTTACCCTATTCACCTGCAGTGTCTCGCCTTAAAGCAACCCCAATAATGTCACATTTAGTCCCTGGAATGCAAATTTACCAGGAGAACCCTGACAAAAAGTGTGTATTTTACACCCTGGAACACAATTTCTAATGGGGGACCCCCCTGAAAACCTGATAGGGCTAGTTTTGAGTATTGGTCAGGTTTTGTTCAGTGTTGTTTTCGTCAACGATGACGATGACGAAATCATTTCGTTGACGCCACTTTTTTCCATGACGATAACGAGACGTTGACGAGATAAAAATGGCTCGTTGATGACTAAAACATAACAAGACGTGAGTTTTCGTTGACGAGATGAGAATAGACGAAAATGTTAGTGGGTGGTCCGTCAGACGTTTAAAATGCATGACATTTCTGCTTATTGTGTATGTCAATCAAAACCTAAAACGTATCTGCCGCCATGGCAAGCCGTTTTAGCATTAAATACTCTTTGCCATCAGTGTTGTTTTTGACAACCATCTTAGATTTAGTCTTAGTCTTAGTCTTTTGGACTAAAATGCTTCTTAGTCAAATTTTAGTCACTTCTATATGTGATAGTTTTAGTCCAATTTTAGTCGACGAAAAGTCAAAAAGGTTTTAGTCTAGTTTTAGTCAAAAAAAAGGGAAAAAAGTAGTCTTTTAACAAATTAATGTAGGTCAGTAAGTATTTTGCTGTTGGGTAGTGTCACTTATAAGTTCTGAAAATAGCAGATCTATAGTTCAACACAATGTGAGCTTCCGGATCGACTATTTTCACCAATAATTACAATAATGAAGGAATGTTTTAGAACATAAAAGACAAACAAGGATGGAATGCTAAAACCGCTTGCCATACTAGTATAGCAAAGAGTATTTAATGCTAAAACGGCTTGCCATAGCGGAAGATACTTTTTCGGTTTTGATTGGCATGCACAATAAGCGGAAATGTCATGCATTTTAAACGTCTGACGGACCACCCACTAACATTTGTCTATTCTCGTCTCGTCAACGAAAACTCACACACGTCTCGTCATGTTTTAGTCATCACCGAGCCATTTTTATCTCGTCATCGTCTCGTTATCGTCATGAAAAAAAGTGGCGTCAACGAAATGATTTCGTCATCGTCATCGTTGACGAAAACAACACTGTTTGCCATACTACTATGGCAAGCCGTTTTAGCATTCTATCCTTGTTTGTCTTTTATGTTTTAAAACATTCCTTCATTATTGTAATTATTGGTAAAAATAGTCGATCCGGAAGCTCACATTGTGTTGAACTATAGATCTGCTATTTTCAGAACTTATAAGTGACACTACCCAACAGCAAAATACTTACTGACCTACATTAATTTGTTAAAAGACTACTTTTTCCCCTTTTTTGACTAAAACTAGACTAAAACCTTCTTGACTTTTCGTCAGTTAAAATTGGACTAAAACTATCACATATAAAAGTGACTAAAATTTGACTAAAACTAATAACCATTTTAGTCCAAAAGACTAAGACTAAGACTAAATCTAAGATGGTTGTCAAAAACAACACTGGTTTTGTTATGAAAACCTGGCAACCCTAATGCACCTTTAATGAATAAAATAATGACATAAAAACATTTTAAAACTTATGCAAGCGAATCAAGCCCAGAGCCAAAAATGTGGCTCTTTTGAGAGATAAATGTTTGATTAAAAACTTTGCAGACTGTTTACATTGAATAGCTACATTACAAACTGCAAAAAAACAAACAAAAAAACAAACAAAAAGAAAACATATGACCTGCTTTTTAAACTCAAATGTGATTTTAACAAGTATAACATATAATGATGTGTTTGTGGTTTTATGTTGATAGTTGTAGACATGTTTGAAAATGAACCAGCATGTCTACAACACAAACAGCAACAAAGCAGGGTGACCTCTGTGAAATAATGAAATAACGCTTGATGTAAAGGGTACGAGAAGCCCGCGGCTCTGACTTTGCTTGTCTTGTCTGGTCTGTTCTCAGTCGCACTTTGTCTCGGCTCTGACGGTGGTGTTTGTGAATTCCAAGTCCCTATCCTCTATAAAAATTGATGACACACCGGTTGATGACCCTTCCCTGAAGGTACTGGTCGCCAACAACAGTGACACGCTCAAGCTGCTGAAGATGAGTAGCTGTCCTCATGTGTCTCCTGCAGGTCAGTGCGTCACCCTCTGAGTCATGCCAGCTCCAATATGAATATAGAAATTGTCTTCAAGTCAACAGGAAATACAAATCGACCCATTTACTTTTTAATATACATTCCTGGTCTTACTGAGCATGGGTTTATTCATCCAATTAACTTATATGCAACTGAATAAGTTAATATAGGTCATGGTACTGTACATCCTTAAAACCCACAATTAAAATGTCTTTATGATTTTATTAACATCCAAATGTTTTCATAAATTATTCCACATAGCCTAAAAAAACACACCACATAAGCCTATCTATTTTACCTGCACGCAGCACAGATATACTGTATATGTTATCCTATTGTTAGACTGAAAATTATTATTATCAGTGGTAGCTACTGTATGAGATGCCTGGATGCTTTCAACTCATTTCCTATGGAACTGTCACCAACTGAACTGCAGCGCTCAAACTATTTCAAATATAGTAAATTAAGCTACAAACTCGATTATAATGCACAATATCAATCTAACGGGCATTTTAAGGTATATATTAACATATTAATGTGTTTTCACTAGTAAGCAGTTTCTAGGCTGATAAGATTAGGAACTACACTTCCTTTCCGGCGTAATAGTCAAGGAAGTTTGCTGCCGTAATATGGCCGAAGCAGGCGGAGTATTATCAGAAATGAGTTCCCAGCTAGTTTAGCATTTGCACATGTGCTGCGTGGTATTACTGCTCCTTCTTCAGCCTTATTACGCGAATCATTTAATTCAGTTCGTGAATCATTTGATTCATTTTGGGACGTCAGAGGGAGTTTGTGAATCATTTGATTCATTTCAGGACTTTAAAGGGAGTTCGCTAATCATTTCGTTCAGTTCGTGAATCATTTCGTTCATTTTGGGACTTTAGAGGGAGTTCGTGAAT
Source organism: Garra rufa (assembly GCF_049309525.1). NCBI lineage: Eukaryota > Metazoa > Chordata > Actinopteri > Cypriniformes > Cyprinidae > Garra > Garra rufa. The sequence goes on along the minus strand of NC_133376.1, from coordinate 42,886,755 downwards.
CATTTGATTCATTTCGGGACTTTAGAGCGAGTTTGCAAATCATTTGATTCAATTTGGGAATTCAGCAGGGGTTCGCGAATCATTTGATTCTATTCGGGAATTCAGCAGGGGTTCGCGATTCATTTGATTCAGTTCGGGACGTCGGAGGGAGTTTGTGATTCATTTCATTCATTTGAGGACTATAAAGGGAGTTCGCGAATCATTTCATTCAGTTCGTGAATCATTTGATTCATTTTGTGACATTAGAGGAAGTTTGTGAATCATTTGATTCATTTCGGGACTTTAGAGGAAGTTCGTGAATCATTTGATTCATTTTGGGACTTTAGAGGAAGCTTGTGAATCATTCGATTCAGTTCCGGACGTCAGAGGAAGTTTGTGAATCATTTAATTCATTTGAGGACTATAAAGGGAGTTCGCGAATCATTTCATTAAGTTTGTGAATCATTTGATTCATTTTGTGACTTTAGAGGAAGTTTGTGAATCATTTGATTCATTTCAGGACGTCAGAGGGAGTTTGTGAATCATTTCATTCATTTCAGGACTTTAAAGGGAGTTTGCGAATCATTTCATTTAGTTCGTGAAGGGAGTTTGTGAATCTTTAGAGGGAGTTTGTGAATCATTTGATTCATTTCGGGACTTTAGAGCGAGTTTGCGAATCATTTGATTCAGTTCGGGACGTCAGAGGGAGTTTGTGAATCATTCGATTCAGTTCGGGACGTCAGAGGGAGTTTGCGAATCATTTGATTCAGTTCGGGACGTCAGAGGGAGTTTGTGAATCATTCGATTCAGTTCGGGACGTCAGAGGGAGTTTGTGAATCATTTGATTCAGTTCGGGACGTCAGAGGGAGTTTGTGAATCATTTCATTTAGTTCGGGACGTCGGAGGGAGTTTGTGAATCATTTCATTTAGTTCGGGAAGTCGGAGGGAGTTTGTGAATCATTTCATTTAGTTCGGGACGTCAGAGGGAGTTTGTGAATCATTTCATTCATTTCAGGACTTTAAAGGGAGTTTGCGAATCATTTCATTTAGTTCGTGAAGGGAGTTTGTGAATCTTTAGAGGGAGTTTGCGAATCATTTGATTCAATTCGGGAATTCAGCAGGGGTTCGCGATTCATTTGATTCAGTTGATCATGCATGCATTTAATTAGGTTTTAAAAAATGCCCACAAAGGGTAAAATAAAAAAATTCAGCTGTCCTAAACTTGCCAGGATATCAGCACAAAAGCACACTCAGTAAAGGACTGAATATACTAATACTTATTATATAGGTCTAATTATCATTATCAGCAAAATTCCAGAAGATATCTAGATATAATTTTTTGTAAACATCACACACCCCTCTTGTCAAGTGTGTCGTTTGCGATGGGTCCTCAATGAAACGGTTGTAATCACCTACCCTTGTTCATGAACCCAAGTTCACCTTTGGTTTCTCCCTTATCCAGGCATCCTGTGTGTGGCGGATCAGTGTCACGGCCTGCGCGAACTGGCTCTTAACTACCACCTGCTGAGCGACGAGCTCCTCCTGGCGCTGTCCTCTGAGAAACACGTCCACCTGGAGCACCTGCGCATCGACGTGGTGAGCGAAAACCCGGGCCAAACGCAGTTCCACACCATCAAGAAGAGCAGCTGGGACGCCCTCATCCGCCACTCGCCCCAGGTCAACATCGTCATGTACTTCTTCCTTTACGAGGAGGAGTTCGAGCCCTTCTTCCGCGAGGAGACGCCCGTCACGCACCTGTACTTCGGCCGGGCCGTCAGTAAAGACATGCTGGGCCGCATCGGGCTCAACTGCCCGCGTCTCGTGGAGCTGGTGGTGTGCGCCAACGGGCTGGAGCCGCTGGACGAAGAGCTGATCCGCATCGCTGAACGCTGCAAGAGCCTGACGGCCATCGGCCTGGGCGAATGCGAGGTCACCTGCAGCGGCTTCATGGAGTTTGTGAAGATGTGCGGCGGCCGCTTGAGCCAGCTGTCCATCATGGAGGAGGTGCTCATCCCGGACAACACCTACAACATCGAGCAGATCCACAGCGAGGTCTCCAAACAACTGGGACGCCTTTGGTTTCCTGATATGATGCCCACGTGGTAGAAACACACTTACGCAGTCGTTAGACTGAACGGGCTAATTAAAATGTAGCATCTGGATCATTAGTGTGGGAGCGCTTCTGTAAAAACATGATTTGTGATTGGATCTCAGAGACGGGATTTCAACGCAGTGTTAACAGTTTCACACAAGTGTGCACACGTGAAACTGGCTCTTTATGTGAAGTTCATCGGCACGGAATGGCCCTGTGGGACTTGTTAAAGAGCTCGTATTTTATAGCCTAACCATTCTTTTGTAGGCTAACCAGAATAGGACTGGGCAATAAACAGCATCATTTCGAGATTGTGCTTACATTTAGGTCTTTTCACTCAGTATGGATTAATCTAGCTGCAGAAATAATGGTGACGGTCCGATCGTTCTGTGTAAATAAATGGCGCGGTTTCGTGACTTTCGCTGTGTTTTCAGCATCTGTCTCAATATTATGAGGACATGAACTTATTCTCCAGAGTTCCTCTGAGACTTTAAGAAGAAGTTCACTTCCAGAACCAAAATTTACAGATAATTTATTCACCCCCTTCTCATCCAAAATCTTCTTTCTTTTCTTCAGCTGTAAAGAAATTATGTTTTTTGAGGAAAACATTTCAGGATTGCTCTCCATATAATGGACTTCTGTGGTGCCCAGAGTTTAAACTGATTCAGTTTCAAAGGGCTCTTAATGATCCCAGAAGAGGAAGAAGGGTCTTATCTTCATTAAAAAAATAAAAAAAACAATTTATATACTTTTTAACCTCAAATGAGTGTCTGGTCTCTCTCTGTGATGTGCATGAGTAGTCTGTGCATCTTTGGTTCAAAACAGTTAGGGTAGGTCAAAAAAACATCCCATTTTCTCCTTCAACTTAACTTCAACAAAATAATTTCAGAATCATCCTACATCACTGTAGAAGTACCAACCCAGTGTTTGCAAAGTGAACATTCAAAGAAGATCAAACAGCCCTTACAAAAAAGGTAAAACAGCCATGTAGGAAGATTTTGAAAAAGTTTTGGTAAAAGTTATAACAACTCGAGAGGAAGACTGCAAAAAAAATGTTTGTGGTTGGCCAAACTGAATCAGGATTTCCAGAGCAAGAATCTTGACAATATTCATGTTTGTTCTTATCATTTCCAGTCAGGCGCACTCTTAAAAATAAAGGTGCTTTAAAAGGTTCTTCACAGCGATGCCATAGAGGAACCATTTTTGCTTCCACAAAGAACCATTCAGTCAAAGGTTTTTTAAAGAACCACCTCTTTCTTACTTTTTTAAAATCTAAAAGAACCTTTTGTGAAACAGAAAGGTTCTTCAGATGTTGAAGGTTCTTTATGCAACCATTTAGACAAAAAAGGTTCTTCTATGGCATCGTGAAGCACCTTTATTTTTAAGAGTATAGGTGAAATATTGGGCTAATATCTTAATACTGCTTTTATGTAATGTTACCCCTTATTAACTTTAGTTTGTCAAAATATTGTGCCCTCTCCTGCTTACTAAGTCCTTGCCTATATGTGACCCTGGACCACAAGACCAGTCTTAAGTCGCTGGGGTATATTTGTAGCAATAGCCAAAAATACATAGTATGGGTCAAAATTATTGATTTTTCTTTTATGCCAAAAATCATTAGAATATTAGGTAAAGATTATGTTCCATGAAGATTTTTTGTAAAATTCCTGCTATAAATATATGATCAAAATGTAATTTTTGATTAGTAATATGCATTGTTAAGAATCTAATTTGGACAACAAGGGATTTTTTTCAGTATTTTGATTTTTTTGCACCCTCAGATTCCAGATTTTCAAATAGATGTATCTCGGCCAAATATTTTCCTATCCTAACAAACCATACATCAATGGAAAGCTTATTTATTGAGCTTTCATATGATGTATACATCTCAGTTTTGTAAAATTTTACCTTATGACTGGTTTTGTGGTCCAGGGTCACATATGATTTAGCAGCTTAAGCGTTTTTTCCTGTGGTTTAGACAGCATAAGTTAGCAGAAACACATATTCAGTAGTACATTTACCTTGCAATCCATGCTGTTGTTTACATCTGAGTATCTCCAATATGGATGTGCATCACAAGTGCAAACCCTCTTTACTAGAGATATCCAGTAATCTGGCCAAATCTGGCTCACAAGATGCAATTTCTACAGAGTTTAGCTTTAACCCTAATCAAACACACCTGAGCATTCTAATCAATATCTGCAGGATCATTAGAAAATCACAGGTGAGTTTGATCAAAGCTGGAGCTAAACTCAGTTAACAAAGTTATGCCTACATTTTCAAGGTCTAACAAACATGTGGAAAGTATTTCCTTCCCCATGATAAACATTAATGTCGTATGATATGAAATATTCTGATCATAGTTTTGGCCATGTCGCCCTAAATGGTTAGAAAAATGGTTGATTTATAAAGTAGAAAGACAAAAAATCTTTGCCCATATTTTTTTTTTTATTTGCACATTAAATGCATTTTAGAAATGCACAAAATTCTTAATTTCAACAGGCCTTTCCTACTCATTTTTGTGTATTTGTCATTGCACATGTATAGCGTACAGAACATTCTGGCGCCTTTAAAACACTGTGCTGTTGTTTATTTGTAAATGTATAAACATTTAAAGTTTAATATGCATTTACACTGTCCTCTTATTAGTATGTTCATACTGTAAGTATCTTTTATCATGGGACTTCAGGTGTGTAGGATTTGGTGTAGCTGTAATGTACTTATAAACACCAAACCACTGTGTATTTTACTGTAATTAACAAAACAACTGTCAAACGAGCTCAGCTTTACTGGAAAAAGTGTTTTCATTAAACATGCTGTATGTTTGGTAGTATGTAGAATAATGCTTGAATTATTTACATTTCAAAGGGAGGTCTATATTAGGAGTGATTCACTACAAAACCTGTAACAAACTGTGGTATTATCATTTTTTTTAAATGTAAATCTGTTATTTTAAGTGATATTTTGTATTTCTCTTGAATTTGAATTTTGAATTGATTTGTGCCGAGTTTAAAATTTCAAATTCAAATTGTAAAAACAAATAAACATACAGAGAGAATTTTTACAGTTTTCTTTATTTTTAAATCACATTCACCTGTTACAGAATTAAATATCATTAAAAATGTTCATTAAAAATGCATTAAAAAGTGAAAGTTTGTTCACACTGTAAACAACACAAAAAACTGGTACCCTAAAAATGCAAACATTTAAATTAACTGGATTTATTCAAGTCAAAAATATTATTTAACATCACTGAACCAACCTAAACATTCATCATTCATCCACATCAAGTTAAATCAGGAAGAAACAGCTCTTTGAGGAAACATGTTTTTTTCTCTTATTAAAATAGTTTTTTCTTTTCTTCTCAAAAATACTTTCATTTACATACATGCTTTTTTTTTTTTTTACAAACACAAATCTCCATATTACATACAGATGTTTTATTAAATATTTTAAATTAGATTTATTTGGAGGTACATCACTTAATATACAAATCTGCACATAATAAATAACAATCCCCAATTTGCATATTTTAAAAATATTTTTAATATACAATTTGATTTAATTGTTTAACTTAGTTACAGACACTGCAGGCAAAAACACTGTTTTTTGATGCATTCGTCAAGTTTGAGATTCTGGGCTTTTTTGGTGTTTCATAAAGTGTTTTTTCAGACTAGTGGAAAGAAAACACCCAGAAGACACTGTTAAGTCTTTCTTTTATAGCACTTTGTCTATTTGTGTCAATAGATTTCAATTACAATCCATATTTTTAAAGGCCGTTGAGTTTTTTCTCCTAGACTGAGCCATAAATCTCCACTTTAGTAGAACTTGCACACCAAACTTGGCATTTTTACTCATGCCTATATTCTGAGGTTTTTACAAAGGGATTTGTTTTATATATAATTAGCTTGACTTTATACATCTCATTCCCCCCCCCCAAAAAAAAAAAATATATATATATTTTCTGTCTAAGTTTTATATGAGATTGAAATCTCCCCAAATCCCCTCTGTAAAAACATTTGACTCTAATATGTCAATAAAAAATAAACAAGAATTTTGAAACTGACTTCATCCAGTGAGATATTTGTACTAGAAATGTATGCAAATTAGCGTGTATTTCATTAAATAATGCTCATTTGCATATTTAAACCTAACATTTTAGAAAACTTGTAATGCAAAAAAAAGTGCAATTATCAATGTAATTAATCAACTGAGTGAGTAAGGAGATAACTATTAGTTAATTTTTTTACTCTATTCACCTGCAGTGTCTTACAAGAAGTCTTACAGTAACTGATCTGTCTGAAAACACTGTCGCATGGGTTTAATAAAGCGTGTGTTGTTCTGACATTCAGTCTTCAACCATCTTGTGTCTTCTCCCTCTCCCTAAATGGATGATTGTGTTTGCATTTCATCAGACCACCACTAGATAGCAGAAGCAGCCCGTCAGAAAGCCACCTGACATTGTTACATAAAACCGCCTTGGGTTCTGCAAATAGAACCACTTTTTTTTTCATAGCGAGCCTCACTGAGACGAGTCGTGCTCGCCAGGATTTGATCCGTCAGAGTGTGAGGTCACTGTGAGGGAAGAACGTCAGCCAGACGTCAGCAGGGCAATTAAATATTCAAATAACGGCGCAGGACTCTGTGATCCGCCTCGGCGTGTGACACGCACAGACATCAACAAGCGTTGCAAGCCAATAAATACATTAGGAATAGGAATTAATAAGAAGAAGGAGATCCAGCCTCCTTAACCCTCTGGTTGTGTTTGGGTCAGATTGACCTGTAAAAGATTTTCTTTTTTCAAAAAATACTAGTTAATGTTATTGCATTAGACTCAAACTTCCTGACTTTGTTTACACAGGGTATAAGGGTATTTTTTTATTTTCATCATTTTTTTGTGGGTTTTATTTCACCTAGTTACACTTGCGGTGTTCCCGGTCAAAAATGACCCGACTCTGAACAATTGCTTATAAATCTCTCATTATGCTATATTATCACCTAATATTGGATTCAATCTTTTTGTCAACTTGTTTTCTTTCATTTAGAACTAGTTTTGTGTTTCTATTTGCATCTGATTAATCGTAGGCCTCATTTAGCTGAAAGTAGGTACCTCATTTTTTGAGTTTAAAAAAGCATTTTGTATTAATAATTTTCACAAAATTAAACAAAAAATTCTAAAAATTTGCAGTGTTTATCACACCAGTGTGCTTTAATGTTTAATCAGGAAGTTTGCTTTTAAATGCTTTTATTTTGTACAAAATTGCAAAAAGTCACACTTGTGGTGTTTCTCGGTCAAAAATGACCCGACTCTGAACAATTGCTTATAAATCTCTCATTATGCTATATTATCACCTAATATTGGATTCATTCTTTTTGTCAACTTGTTTTCTTTCATTTAGGACTACTTTTGTGTTTCTATTTGCATCTGAGTAATCATACGCCTCATTTATCTGAGAGAAAGTACCTTGATTTTTGAGTGAAAAAATCTTTTTTTATAAATAATTTTCACAATAATACACAAAAAATTATAAAAACGTGCAGTGTTTATCACACCAGTGTGCTTTAATGTTTAATCAGGATGTTTGCTTTTAAATGCTTTTATTTTGTTCAAAATTGCTAAAAGTCACACTTGCGGTGTTCCCGGGTCAAAAATGAACAATTGCTTATAAATCTCTAATTTTTCTATATTATCACCAAATATTGGATTCCTTCTTTCTGATTAAGCATTAAAGCACACTAGTGTGATAAATTTTAATATTTCTTTAGTTCATTTTGTGAAAATTACTCATAAAAAAATATTTTTTCACTCAAAAAATCAGGTGCCTACTTTCAGATAAATGAGGCCTACGATTACTCAGATGCAAATAGAAACACAAAACCAGTCCTAAATTAAAGAAAACAAATGACAAAAAGACTGAATCCAATATTAGGTGATAATCTAGCAGAATGAGAGATTTATAAGCAGTTGTTTGGAGTCTGGTCATTTTTGACCCGGGAACACCACGAGTGTGACTTTTTGCAATTTTGTACAAAATAAAAGCATTTAAAAGTAAACTTCCTGATTAAACATTAAAGCACACTAGTGTGATAGACAGTGCAAATTTTTATAATTTTTTATCTCATATTATGAAAATTACTCATAAAAACTATTTTTTCACTCAAAAAATAAGGTGCCTACTTTCAGATAAATGAGGCCTACGATTAATCAGATGCAAATAGAAACACAAAGCCAGTCCTAAATGAAAGAAAACAAGTTGACAAAAACATTAAATCCAATATTAGGTGATAATATAGCATAATAAGAGATTTATAAGCAGCTGTTTGGAGTAGGGTCATTTTTTACCAGGAACATCAAATGTGTGACAGGAATCGGAACGCAACCACAGGGTTAATCTCACTGTGGCGCTTGTGTTTCTGTCAGCGCGCACAACAAGCTCTGAATATATGAACCGAGATATTATGTAACATCTGCAAACCTCAATTATTACATGAGCAGCTCAAGCGCAAGTGCATACAAATGTGGTCCACATGACAACAAGAAGTAGGTTTCACAGAAGGGAGAAAGGCTCAGCTGCATCCACCGAGCACATTACATTCACGCCGTCGAGAAATTACACGCATGTACTGATCAAGCACAGACTGTAAACCTGAGTTCCAAATCCAGCAGGTTTGTAAGAGCGCAGGCCTAAACCGAGCCCCGTGTAAACCAGTGCCCACGTGTGCAAAACAGAAATGACGGTTTGAGTTCGTTGGCAGTTTTCTGTTGAAAAATTCAAGCTTTGCACTGCAGCATTGTCGTGCTCTGTGCATGAGGAAGCGTGGACTGTGCTGCGTGCGTGTACTTATGCGCTGGGGCAGGGAGACGAGCCGTGTTCCTGGGATCTGAGAGAAGGGGAGATACACGTGTCTCGGAGACCACGCCACTCTCTGATCCACTGCTCCCGATAGGACGGGGGGAGCCGCTCGAGCTGCCGCGCGCGGAGGTGAAGGGAAGGCGCCAGCGTTCCCCTTAGGACATGCAAGGTGTACCTGGGACAAAAACAAAGGAAAAAAAAAAACTGTGGTTAAGCTGAGGACATTGCATTTGAAATTGTGTGTTCATGTATGACATCTAAACAGTGTCACTGATATAATGCTATTTAGGGCTGGGAACTTAGACAAATGTGACCCTGGACCAAAACCAGTCATAATTGTCTATTTTTTGAAATCTGAAAGCTGAACAAATAAGCCTCCCACTGATGTATGGTTTGTTTAGGATAGGACAATATTTGGCTGAAATACAACTATTTGAAAATCTGTAATCTGAGGGTGCAAACAAATCTAAATCGCCTAAAATTAAGTTCTTAGCAATGCATATTGCTAATCAAAATTCTTTTTATGCATTTACGATATTTACAAAATATATTCCTGAATATGCTAATGATTTTTGGCATTGCACTTCAGTGAACAGAGAAAAACCGATATTATAAAATTAACGAAAAAATGTATTGCTAATTATATATCTCTTAAAGCAGCGGTTGTCAAATCCAGTATGTATGCTTCTCTTATCGCTTCAGACGTTTGTTGTACTGGACATCACAGGATATTCCGCCGTGATTTCAGTTCAAAGCGAACATATGTGACCCTGGACCACAAAACCAGTCATAAGGTTAAATTTTACAAAACTGAGATATATAAGCTCAATAAATAAGCTTTCCATTGATATATGATTTGTTAGGATAGGACAATATTTGGCTGAGATACATCTATTTGAAAATCTGGAACCTGAGGGTGCAAAAAAATCTAAATACTGAGAAAATCATCTTTAAAGTTGTCCAAATTAGGTTCTTAACACTGCATATTACTAATCAAAAATTACATTTTTATATATTTATAGAAGGAATTTCACCAAAAATATTAATGGAACATGATCTTTACTTAATTTCCTAATGATTTTTGGCATAAAAGAAAAATCAATAATTTTGACCCATACAATGTATTTTTGGCTATTGCTACAAATATACCCCAGCGACTTAAGACTGGTTTTGTGCTCCAGGGTCACATATATGTTCCATTCAAAGTATGAATGTAAATTGTATTTATTTACAGCGGTATATTATGTCACATTTCACGCTTCTCTAGTAAGTTTCCCGTGCTCAGGGAAGTAGGGAGCAATGGACACTGTGTAGGGATCATGTCAATCGGAAAACAATTCATGCACGGAGCTCACTTTTAACATGCTGATGATCTAAATCAAGTGTGTTAACTCAGAAAGACATGCAAAATATGCAGAGCGGGGGTCCGCGAGGACTGGAATTGAGAACCGCTGTCTTATGCCGAGTTCAGACTGCACGATTTTCAAAGCAATCGCGTCACAGATGTTTTCACACTGCATGACTATCTGGGGTAGCATTCTGTCGCTGCTGTGTTCACACTGCACGATGGATCGGCGACAGGGGGTTTCACACTGCATGACTTTACAATAGGAAGAATCGCCGACAACTTTGTCCCGGTCTGCAAACTACGTCTCACAACCAAACACACGCGAGAAGTGACATGGAAACAACGTGAGGTCAGTCGTGCAAGTTCTCACGTGAGTTCTCATGTGAGACTGGGATTATTATTAAAAAATGGTAGCCCGCAAGAAGCTTGCCATACAAATTGCATGTGCACTAGTGATGGCTCGTTCTTGAACGATTCGTTCATTTTGAACAAATGTTTATGTGACTCGAGAAGAACGAGTCGTCTCGGGGAGTGATTCGTTCAGTCGCGCGTGAGCAATTGCGCAACTATGAACGAAGGACTCAAACCCGAAGACTCGAGAGATGAACTAATCAATTCTGTTTCCGGCTCCAGCAGCATAGGTTAAGCGTATGGGGCTGTCATGTGATAAACGAACGACTCGGACCCGAAGACTCGAGAGATTAACTAATCAATTCTCTTTCCGGCTCAGACTGCGTTAGTTAAGCTTATATGGGTTTGTCACGTAATGAACGAACGACTCGAACCCGGACAGATAGAAGTGAGGGAGCTATAATCATGAAGACCCAGGTAAACAATGCATAAATCTTTTGTTTCTAATAGCTTATAGTTTTGTCTTGTTTGTAGTGTGATCAATGTTATATAAACGTGTATGAGCATTACATGTGTTATGGAAGGGATAATGTACAGGCAGCCGGTAGTTATCGCAGAAATAAGCCCCGACAGTGTGATCAGTCATTTCGCGATAACTACCGGCTGCCTGTACATTATCCCGCTTATTACACGGCTACTTGCCACATAAGGAAGAAAACTGGACATTAATATGAATTTGAAACCTTTTATTGGCATATTTGTTTTAAATTAACATTTTTATCCTTCCGCGGAGCGATATAGTACCACGTGACTAACATTCAAACTATGTACGTTAGTAAGACAATTTAAATAGTTTAATGTCGAAATTTTCCATTGTTAATTGTGGTTTTCCAGTGTTTGTCACAAGATGGCGCCAAACGGTAATCTTTGTTGGCACGGAGGGATTTTAAACATACAAGTAGTACCGGCTATGCGTTATTACTTTGGAGCGGTGATTATTTGAAAAGAACGAACCTGCAAATGTCTCAACTGACCAATCAGAATCAAGCATTCCAAAGAGCCGTGTAATAAGGAAGTAAAGCGTAGCTTTTTAATTATATTTTGGTAAAATGAACGAAATGAACGAATTGACTCGAAAAAAGATTCGTTCATTTTGCTGAACGAGACTCAAAGATCCGAGTCGGTAAAATGATCCGAACTTCCCATCACTAATGTGCACTCATTTGCAGCGAAAAGAAAAGAAGCCGAAGCTATGCTTCGTAACTCCTCCCCCAACTTCCCGCTGACCTGGATGCTGCTGTCTCATTGGCTGTAGGTAATCGCCAATGTTATTTTCAGTCAGATCACCTTTCACACGGCATGTTTTTGAATCGCCGACAGGTCCAGATATTTAGCATGCCAAATATCTCACGGTAAATCTCGGCAAATCTCTCAGATCGCGTCTTTGATATTTCACACTGTGTGATTGTCACTCGCGTGAACGAGCAGCGATTTGCCTGTGATTTCGGGCATTTGTCGGCGATTTCTCAAAACCTGTCGGCGAGTCAAAATCGGGGCTAAAATCATGCAGTCTGAACTCGGCATTAGGGTGTACTCACACTAGGCACGGTTGCCGTGAACCGGCACGGTTGCCGCACTCACACTAGTCAAAGGAACCGCGCTTTGGTGGTCAAACGCACTCGGGCACGGTTCAAACTTAAAGAACTGAAGCCATTGTTTGCAACTATATAAGGTTAAAGGGTGTTTTTAGAATTAGATCAATTTCTCTTTCATGAGTTTACCTTCTCTTTTTGGCCGAGTTTTGTTTCACCGTGTCGTAAACTCTAGGGGCAAGGCATCTAAACTGGGGCGTTTTTAGGGGCATGATATTAAAATGACGATTGCTTTCAGCCGGCACATTTATCAACGTACGATCATTCATATGACGAGATTCGGCAGCATTAAAAATGTTTCATGAATCACAAGTGAACTCTGTCGTAAGTTGGTTTGTAAACTCGGATTTACGTTAGATTGATAAATGAGGCCCCCCTGTGTTGTATTAATGCCATATGCCCTTATTTCTTTTTCAGAACACAGAAGCAGATTTTAGAACATTAGTACAACACAAGGGTGAGTAGCCTAAATTAGAGGTCGACCGATGTATCAGTTTTGCCGATTAATCGGCACCGATAGTTGATTGTCGAAACTATCGGTTATCTGCAAAAATCCATGCCAATCATTTTTCCGGGTTGCGTCCATTGCTGAAGCGGCTGAGAAGGCTCCGCTGTCATTAAACAGTATGAGAGCGGCCCCTAGAGGCAGAATCATTGATAACACGTGCTGTTTGTTTAAACACATGATACTGCAAATGCGGATTTAAAACATCGACAACGAACCATAGTGCATGTTTTTATATCATTATTTAGTTATTACTTTGTTGACAAGATGCTGCATTAGTAGAGAAACGACAGCATATGTTTGCATTTGCTTAAATCTAACTGATCACACTTATGCATTTGTTAGCCAGCAAGTTGCATATTTAAAGCTATTGACTTGAGAAAGCAAACTGTGTTCATTCAGCCGACATAATCGCAAAGTTTTACATTTAATACATCATATCTGTCTCAAATCGATGTAAATGTACTGTACATAAAGGGCTGGAAGGTTGTGGTATTGTGCATTTTTTTTTAGCAAAACGCTTTCTTGCTGTGGCTCTAATAAAGTCTGCATGTTTCATATAGAGAGCTAATATAGATTGCGCTTTCTCTTTCCGTTTGCTCTGTTGTTTTAAACACCGAATTAATCTATTCCTCTTTTTGATCATTCTTGAAGTAAACTTATGTATACTTTTTTTTTATTTTGATTAGATATTCAATAAATGTTCTAGAATAGAAGCATATTATACATACAATATCCTTATGATATGATGTCATTTGAATACTATGGCCTTGGTGTAGATGTTTAAAGATGGCCATCTTTAGCTTGACTGTTGATATGAAATGGTAATACCTGACAATAAGAGTCCAATTGTAGCATTAACTAAGGTTGAAAAAAGCTGTAGAATAGAAGTATTGTTCTTTGTTAGTGTGTTCATTTCAACATTTACTGATATTTTTAAATGTTTAAGTTTCTTTTGCCAACAGGAATGAACTATAAACTAACTTTAATGCTCAATATATAATTAATATTAATACATTTATTATTTTACAAATGGTTAAGCCCCACTTCAGTAGACCACTATTTTAGTTTCCATTCAGTATCCATTTTATTGCTATCGGCAAGTGTGGTTCATAACCTAGCTATCGGTATCGGCCTAAATGATGACTTAATTGTCATTTTTCGTTGAACTATTCCTTTAAGAACTGGTTAATCAAAATTTGAAAAAAATTATATATATATATGTGTGTGTGTGTGTGTGTGTGACCCTGGACCACAAAACCAGTCATAAGGTTAAATTTTATAAAACTGAGATATTTACATCATATGAAAGCTCTATTGATGTATAGTTTGTTAGGATAGGACAATATTTGGCCGAGATACATCTATTTGGAAAATCTGGAATCTAAGGGTGCAAAAAAATCAAAATACTGAGAAAATCACCTTTAAAGTTGTCCAAATTAAGTTCTTAACAATGCATATTACTAATCAAAAATTACATTTTGATAGGTTTACAGTAGGAATTTTACAAAAAATCTTAATGTAACATGATCTTTACTTAATTTCCTAATGATTTTTGACATAAAAGAAAAATCAATAATTTTGACCCATACTATGTATTTTTGGCTATTGCTACAAATATACCCCAGCGACTTAAGACTGGTTTTGTGGTCCAGGGTCACATATATATATATATTTTTTATTATTATTATTTATTTTTTTATAATTTTTTTTCAACCCAGCCCTAATGCAACACATAATAGTAGTGCATTATTTCAGTTACCTTGGCAGTAAAGCAACAACCGTTGTTAAAATGCAGACGAGGTAGAACATGGGGTCGGCCATTTGTTTGTGCATGATCCAGTAGGGGTCAGACGGAGGGTTGCAGCTGATACAGATGGCGCTGTAGGCCAGACACACGATGAAGTACACCAGCACACTGCCGATCATGATTATCCAATGCACCACCGTCTGCACGTCAAACAAAACAAGGGCATTTCAGGAAAAACACTGATACTTTGACATTAAAGAGAATCATTTAGACATGCTGTAACCTTAAAAACCTCCAAACTGTCAAAAATGCTCACTTTTCTTACGAAAAAGAAGTTTATTTAAGTGTGCTATTAGAATACTTCTTTTAAACTAAAAAATATTAAAGTATACTTTCGGTCTACTTCTCAGAAATATACTTGAAGTGACATTTAAGTATACTTGACTTATACTTAGAAAAAGTCTAAGTATATTTGAGCTATACTTGTGCTCTGAGAATCTGTGTTTTCATTGTTATATGCTAGGGGTGCTATTACACATCTTCTGTACAGAATTTCCAAAACAAAAGTGAAGAAGAAACCGAAACAATGGATGCTTCCACATGTAATCTAACACAATTGTCAGACATGAAACAGCATCAAAACCATGGATATGTAAAACTGTGTAACGTTATGGAATAAAATGTTGAACCATGAAGAGGTAATAATGACTGTCAAGACTCCATCGATGTTTTGATTATCATGAATTGTCTTTTTTTGGCTTTTTGTTTATTTATGAAACTGTTCAAGTGTTTAAAAAAAATGTATGAAGCTAGAATAAAATTGTTTTTGTTTACAAGCAGATACTCTGTTCTTTCTTTTGATGTTTTGTATGTTCAGATATTCATATTCAACAAAATATATACAAATTAATACCTAAATAGGGACATAGTAGTATACTTAAAGTATGATGTAAAGTTCACTTAAAGAAAACTTACAAGTATACGTGCAGTATAAAACTGAGACTATACTTCAAAGTGCACTAAAAGTTTTAAGTCTAATTAAATGTATTTAATTAGTACACTATCAGTATACCTATAAGTTCACTTTTAGTATACTTGCAGTACAAAGTATACTTTTATATACTAGAAAGTGTGCCAATTTAGTTCCAAAGAGTCTTGAAAAAGTATGCTTAAAAGTATACTATTGGTACACTGATGTTTGTATACTTACTACATAAACTATACTTAAAATATAGTTGAACTTTACTTAAGTACACTTTTTGTAAACTTCAAGTACAAACTGAAAACAGATGTAACTAGTTGTGTACTTAAAGTTTACTACTGTTACGCTTAAAGTATACTTTTATATACTAGAAAGAGTGCCAATTTAGTGGCAAGGAGTTTTGAAATAGTACACTTAAAAGTATACTACTAGTACATTGATATTTGCATACTTACTACATAAAGTATACTTAAAAATATAATTGAACTTTACTTAAGTACACTTTTAGTAAACTTGCAGTACAAACTGAAAACAGATGTAACTAGTTGTGTACTTAAAGTTTACTACTGTACTTAAAGTATACTTTTAAATACTAGAAAGTGTGCCAATTTAGTCCCGAGGACTTTTGAAATAGTACACTTAAAGGT
This sequence comes from Garra rufa, assembly GCF_049309525.1. Taxonomy (NCBI): domain Eukaryota; kingdom Metazoa; phylum Chordata; class Actinopteri; order Cypriniformes; family Cyprinidae; genus Garra; species Garra rufa. Next base: position 42,870,595 of record NC_133376.1, on the reverse strand, counting down.
ATACTACTAGTACACTGATGTTTGTATACTTACTACATAAAGTATACTTAAAAATATAATTGAACTTTACTTAAGTACACTTTTAGTAAACTTGCAGTACAAACTGATAACAGATGTAACTAGTTGTGTACTTAAAGTTAACTACTGTACTTAAAGTATACTTTTATATACTAGAAAGTGGGCCAATTTAGTCCCAATGAGTTTTGAAATAGTACACTTAAAGGTATACTACTAGTACATTGATATTTGTATACTTACTACATAAACTATACTTAAAATATAGTTGAACTTTACTTAAGTACACTTTGTGTAAACTTCAAGTACAAACTGAAAACAGATTTAACAAGTTGTGTACTTAAAGTTTACTACTGTACTTAAAGTATACTTTTATATACTAGAAAGTGGGCCAATTTAGTCCCAAGCAGTTTTGAAATAGTACACTTAAAGGTATACTACTAGTACATTGATATTTGTATACTTACTGCAGAAAGTATACTTAAAAATATAATTGAACTTTACTTAAGTACACTTTTAGTAAACTTCAAGTACAAACTGAAAACAGATGTAACTAGTTGTGTACTTAAAGTTTACTACTGTACTTAAAGTATACTTTTATATACTAGAAAGTGTGCCAATTTAGTCCCAAGGAGTTTTGAAATAGTACACTTAAAGGTATACTACTAGTACTTTGATATTTGTATACTTACTGCAGAAAGTATACTTAAAAATATAATTGAACTTTACTTAAGTACACTTTTACTAAACTTGCATTCCAAACTGAAAACAGATGTAACTAGTTGTGTACTTAAAGTTTACTACTGTACTTAAAGTATACTTTTATATACTAGAAAGTGTGCCAATTTAGTCCCAAGGAGTTTTGAAATAGTACACTTAAAGGTATACTACTAGTACTTTGATATTTGTATACTTACTGCAGAAAGTATACTTAAAAATATAATTGAACTTTACTTAAGTACACTTTTACTAAACTTGCAATACAAACTGAAAACAGATGTAACTAGTTGTGTACTTAAAGTTAACTACTGTTACACTTAAAGTATACTTTTATATACTAGAAAGTGTGCCAATTTAGTCCAAAGAAGTTTTGAAATAGTACACTTAAAAGTATACTACTAGTACATTGATATTTGCATACTTACTACATAAAGTATACTTAAAAATATAATTGAACTTTACTTAAGTACACTTTTAGTAAACTTCAAGTACAAACTGAAAACAGATGTAACTAGTTGTGTACTTAAAGTTTACTACTGTAGTTAAAGTATACTTTTATATACTAGAAAGTGTGCCAATTTAGTCCCAAGGAGTTTTGAAATAGTACACTTAAAGGTATACTACTAGTACTTTGATATTTGTATACTTACTGCAGAAAGTATACTTAAAAATATAATTGAACTTTACTTAAGTATACTTTTACTAAACTTGCAATACAAACTGAAAACAGATGTAACTAGTTGTGTACTTAAAGTTAACTACTGTTACACTTAAAGTATACTTTTATATACTAGAAAGTGTGCCAATTTAGTCCAAAGAAGTTTTGAAATAGTACACTTAAAAGTATACTACTAGTACATTGATATTTGCATACTTACTACATAAAGTATACTTAAAAATATAATTGAACTTTACTTAAGTACACTTTTAGTAAACTTCAAGTACAAACTGAAAACAGATGTAACTAGTTGTGTACTTAAAGTTTACTACTGTACTTAAAGTATACTTTTATATACTAGAAAGTGTGCCAATTTAGTCCCAAGGAGTTTTGAAATAGTACACTTAAAGGTATACTACTAGTACTTTGATATTTGCATACTTACTACATAAAGTATACTTAAAAATATAATTGAACTTTACTTAAGTACACTTTTAGTAAACTTCAAGTACAAACTGAAAACAGATGTAACTAGTTGTGTACTTAAAGTTTACTACTGTACTTAAAGTATACTTTTATATACTAGAAAGTGTGCCAATTTAGTCCCAAGGAGTTTTGAAATAGTACACTTAAAGGTATACTACTAGTACTTTGATATTTGTATACTTACTGCAGAAAGTATACTTAAAAATATAATTGAACTTTACTTAAGTACAATTTTAGTAAACTTCAAGTACAAACTGAAAACAGATGTAATTAAAGCTGCAAGCAGCGATGAACGGGCCCTCGCACACGGGCTCACCGCCGACCGGTGGCTTTAGGAACACAGCAAATGGTGGGTAGTATGCTTTTAATACAGTAAAAATAGGAGAAATATGTCAAAGTCACTTAAATGTGCCAAATTTCCTGCTGCCAGCTGGTGGCGCTATGCCTATAACTGATTATTGGCATGTAGATGTGTTCAGGCCACCACTTTCATCAAACATATGAAGTTTGGTGCAGATTGACCTTGGTATGTTTGAGTTAGTGAAAGACATGATATATCTTGCTGCCAACAGGTGGCGCTATGATAATATCTGAATATTGGCCTTTAGGTGTCTTCGGGCCAGGACTCTTACCAAACCTGTGAAGTTTGAGGCAGATCGGACATTTTATGGCTGAGTTATAACAACTTCTATGTCCATGGCGAAACATCAAACTTTGTCACGCCGCCACAGACACGCCCTTTAACGAAAACTCAAGATCTTCGCAATTTAACATCTCTAAGGCCTCTAGATCAGACTGACCAAATATTATGTTGATATCATTAAATCTCTTGGAGGAGTTTGATACAAGTCATTTCCTGTTGCCAACAGGTGGCGCTGTGATTATAATAGAATATTGGCCTTCAGATGTGTTCAGGCCAGGACTCTTATCTAATATGTGAAGTTTGAGGCAAATCGGACATTTTATGGCTGAGTTATAACAAGTTTTATATCCATGGCGAGACCTCGAAATTTGTCAGGCCGCCACGGACACGCCCTTTACCGAAAACTCAAGATCTTCACAATTTAACATCGCTACGGCCTTTATATTAGACTGACCAATTTTGGTGTTGATCTGAATAAATCTTTAGGAGGAGTTGGTTGTAGAGTACAGCATGACACTTCCTGTTGCCTGCAGGTGGCGCTATGACTATAACTGAATATGGGCATGTAGATGTCTTCAGGTCAGGAGTGTTATCACACATGTGAAGTTTGGGACAGATAGGACATTGTATGCCTGAGTTATAGCAACTTCCTTTTTCATGGCGAAACATCGAAATTTGCGAGGCCGCCACGGACACGCCCTCCGATGAAAACTCTAGATCTTCACAATTTAACGTCACAAAGGGCTTTAGACTAGACTCTGCAAATTTGGTGTTGATCCGAATAAATCTGTAGGAGGAGTTCGTTCAAGTACGACACCTGAAAAAGGCAAAAATGACACAAATTTTGTTGAGAATATTAATATTAACCGACTTCCTGTTGGGTTCCGGATTTTGCTCCAAGAGGCTTTTTTGTAGGTATTGGTGTGTTACATGTGTGTACCGATTTCCGTGCATGTACGTGAATCACAGCTGAAAGCGCACACCGCGGAACGTGTAAAGGTGGCGCTGTCGAGCCATTTTGCCACACCCACTTCTGAAACCCATATCAGACGTAAATTTTCGCCAGGTCTGATGTGTGTGCGAAGTTTCATGAGTTTTCGGGTATGTCTAAGCCCTCAAAAATGCGATTCATTTTGGAGAATAATAATAATAATAATAATAATAATAATTAAAGCTGCAAGCAGCGATGAACGGGCCCTCGCACCCGGGCTCACCGCTGACCGGTGGCTTTAGGAAAACAGCAAATGGTGGGTAGTATGCTTTTAATACAGTAAAAATAGGAGAAATATGTCAAAGTCACTTAAATGTGCCAAATATCTTGCTGCCAGCTGGTGGCGCTATGCATATAACTGATTATTGGCATGTAGATGTGTTCAGGCCACCACTTTCATCAAACATATGAAGTTTGGTGCAGATTGACCTTGGTATGTTTGAGTTAGTGAAAGATATGATATATCCTGCTGCCAACAGGTGGCGCTATGATAATATCTGAATTTTGGCCTTTAGGTGTCTTCAGGCCAGGACTCTTACCAAACCTGTGAAGTTTGAGGCAGATCGGACATTTTATGGCTGAGTTATAACAACTTCTATGTCCATGGCGAAACATCAAACTTTGTCAGGCCGCCACAGACACGCCCTTTAACGAAAACTCAAGATCTTCGCAATTTAACATCTTTAAGGCCTCTAGATCAGAATGACCAAATATAATGCTAATATCATTAAATCTCTAAGAGGAGTTTGATACAAGTCATTTCCTGTTGCCAACAGGTGGCGCTGTGATTATAATAGAATGTTGGCCTTGAGATGTGTTCAGGCCAGGACTCTTATCGAATATGTGAAGTTTGAGGCAAATCAGACATTTTATGGCTGAGTTATAACAAGTTTTATATCCATGGCGAGACCTCGAAATTTGTCAGGCCGCCACGGACACGCCCTTTACCGAAAACTCAAGATCTTTACAATTTAACATCGCTAAGGCCTTTATATTAGACTGACCGATTTTGGAGTTGATCTGTATAAATCTCTAGGAGGAGTTTGTTGTAGAGTACAGCATGACACTTCCTGTTGCCTGCAGGTGGCGCTATGACTATAACTGAATATGGGCATGTAGATGTCTTCAGGTCAGGAGTGTTATCACACATGTGAAGTTTGGGACAGATCGGACATTTTATGCCTAAGTTATAGCAACTTCCTTTTTCATGGCGAAACATCGAAATTTGCGAGGCCGCCACGGACACGCCCTCCTATGAAAACTCTAGATCTTCACAATTTAACGTCACAAAGGGCTTTAGATTAGACTCACCAAATTTGGTGTTGATCGGAATAAATCTCTAGGAGGAGTTCGTTCAAGTATGACACCTGAAAATGGCAAAAATGACACAAATTTTGCTGAGAAAATTAATAATAACCGACTTCCTGTTGGGTTTCGGATTTTATCTCAAGAGGCTTTTTTGTAGGTATTGGTGTGTTACATGTGTGTACCGATATTTGTGCATGTACGATAATCACAGCTGAATGCGCACACCGCGGAACGTGTAAAGGTGGCGCTATTGAGCCATTTTGCCACACCCACTTCTGCAACCCATATCAGACGTCCATTTTCGCCAGGTCTGATGTGTGTGCAAAGTTTCGTTAGTTTTCGGGTATGTTTAGGCCCTCAAAAATGCGATTCATTCCGGATAAGAAGAATAATAATAATTAAAGCTGCAAGCAGCGATGAACGGGCCCTCGCACACGGGCTCACCGCCGACCGGTGGCTTTAGGAACACAGCAAATGGTGGGTAGTATGCTTTTAATACAGTAAAAATATGAGAAATATTTCAAAGTAACTTAAATGTGCCAAATTTCCTGCCGCCAGCTGGTGGCGCTATGCCTATAACTGATTATTGGCATGTAGATGTGTTCAGGCCACCACTTTCATCAAACATATGAAGTTTGGTGCAGATTGACCTTGGTATGTTTGATTTAGTGAAAGATATAATATATCCTGCTGCCAACAGGTGGCGCTATGATAATATCTGAATATTGGCCTTTAGGTGTCTTCAGGCCAGGACTCTTACCAAACCTGTGAAGTTTGAGGCAGATCAGACATTTTATGGCTGAGTTATAACAACGTCTATGTCCATGGCGAAACATCAAACTTTGTCACGCAGCCACGGACACGCCCTGTAACGAAAACTCAAGATCGTCGCAATTTAACATCTCTAAGGCCTCTAGATCAGACTGACCAAATATAATGTTGATATCATTAAATCTCTAGGAGGAGTTTGATACAAGTCATTTCCTGTTGCCAACAGGTGGCGCTGTGATTATAATAGAATATTGGCCTTCAGATGTGTTCAGGCCAGGACTCTTATCGAATATGTGAAGTTTGAGGCAAATCGGACATTTTATGGCTGAGTTATAACAAGTTTTATATCCATGGCGAGACCTCGAAATTTCTCAGGCCGCCACGGACACGCCCTTCACCGAAAACTCAAGATCTTCGCAATTTAACATCACTAAGGCCTTTATATTAGACTGACCGATTTTGGTGTTGATCTGTATAAATCTCTAGGAGGAGTTGGTTGTAGAGTACAGCATGACACTTCCTGTTGCCAGCAGGTGGCGCTATGACTATAACTGAATATGGATATGTAGATGTCATCAGGTCAGGAGTGTTATCACACATGTGAAGTTTGGGACAGATCGGACATTTTATGCCTAAGTTATAGCAACTTCCTTTTTCATGGCGAAACATCGAAATTTGCGAGGCCGCCACGGACACGCCCTCCGATGAAAACTCTAGATCTTCACAATTTAACGTCACAAAGGGCTTTAGATTAGACTCACCAAATTTGCTGTTGATCGGAATAAATCTCTAGGAGGAGTTCGTTCAAGTACGACACCTGAAAATGGCAAAAATGACACAAATTTTGCTAAGAAAATTAATAATAACCGACTTCCTGTTGGGTTTCGGATTTTGTCCCAAGAGGCTTTTTTGTAGGTATTGGTGTGTTACATGTGTGTACCGATTTTAGTGCATGTACGTGAATCACAGCTGAATGCGCACACCGCGGAACGTGTAAAGGTGGCGCTGTCGAGCCATTTTGCCACACCCACTTCTGCAACCCATATCAGACGTAAATTTTCGCCAGGTCTGATGTGTGTGCGAAGTTTCATGAGTTTTCGGGTATGTCTAAGCCCTCAAAAATGCGATTCATTTTGGAGAATAATAATAATAATAATAATAATAATAATAATTAAAGCTGCAAGCAGCGATGAACGGGCCCTCGCACACGGGCTCACCGCCGACCGGTGGCTTTAGGAACACAGCAAACGGTGGGCAGTATGCTTTTAATACAGTAAATGTAGGAAAAATAGATCAAAGTCACTTAAATGTGCCAAACTTCCTGCTGCCAGCTGGTGGCGCTATGCCTATAACTGATTATTGGCATGTAGATGTGTTCAGGCCAGCACTTTGATCAAACATATGAAGTTTGGTGCAGATTGACCTTGGTATGTGTGAGTTAGTGCAAGATATGATATATCCTGCTGCCAATAGGTGGCGCTATAATAATATCTGTATATTGGCCTTTAGATGTCTTCAGGCCAGGACTCTTACCAAACATGTGAAGTTTGAGGCAGATCGGACATTTTATGGCTGAGTTATAACAACTTTTATGTCCATGGCGAAACATCAAACTTTGTCAGGCCGCCACGGACACGCCCTTTAACGAAAACTCAAGATCTTCACAATTTAACATCTCTAAGGCCTCGAGATCAGACTGACCAAATATAATGTTGATATCATTAAATCTCTAGGAGGAGTTTGGTACAAGTCATTTCCTATTGCCAACAGATGGCGCTGTGATTATAATAGAATATAGGCCTTCAGATTGGTTCAGGCCAGGACTCTTATCGAACATGTGAAGTTTGAGGCAAATCGGACATTTTATGGCTGAGTTATAACAAGTTTTATATCCATGGCGAGACCACGAAATTTGCCAGGTCGCCACGGACACACCCTTCAACGAAAACTCAAGATCTTCGCAATTTAACATCATTAAGGCCTTTATATTAGACTGACAGATTTTGGTGTTGATCTGATTAAATCTTTTGGAGGAGTTTGTTGCAGAGTACAGCATGACACTTCCTGGTGCCAGCAGGTGGCGCTATGAGTAAAACTGAATATGGGCATGTAGATGTCATCAGGTCAGGAGTGTTATCACACATGTGAAGTTTGGGGCAGATCGGGCATTTTATGCCTGAGTTATAGCAACTTCCTTTTTCATGGCGAAGCATCGAAATTTGCCAGGCCGCCACGGACACGCCCTCCGAT
>NC_133376.1:42822907-42862253 GCF_049309525.1 Garra rufa | reverse complement strand
AAAGAAAGGATTTGAACAACTCACTTCCACTGTTTGGGTTTCCGCTCGCGGCCGTCTTGCCAGTCAAGAAGTGTCGATCTCCGAATGTGAATGAATGGACTCCATAGGACGAAATATTAGGCTTATATGAGGCTCTTTTTACAACTAGAAGGTTAATATTGTTTTTCACTTGCGACAAAACAACAAATTAGCCGTGCATTTATATGGAAATATGCTTTAGGAGCTATCCATCCTCGCATTCGGAGATCGACACTTCTTGACTGGCAAGACGGCCGCGAGCGGAAACTCAAACAGTGGAAGTGAGTTGTTCAAAACCTTTCTTTTTAGTAAACTCTGTGTACACAAACAATGTTCTCAATGCTGGAGTTCATGTGTAGAGACCCAGGCGATACTTCCAGCAAAGTTTCATGGTGTGTCGAGCCTTCTTAGTGTTGTAAAAATATCGATTTTGATTCGCTCAAAGTAGTACTCCCATTCACCGGCCACTGACCACAAAACGAAATCACGGTCAATCTCAAAAACGGCTCGTTTGTCGTAATTATGCTTTTAGATATAATTTGTCTCGTTCACAGTAAAAAAAATAGCCCAGGTTGCATTTTGGCAATAGTTATCCTTTAAGAATCAAGGGGATGTGAACTTTTTATAAATTCAACTATTTTATTCTCTTGTGTACTGTATGTAAACATCTTTAATGTTTAAAGTGAAATATCTTATTGAGGTCAGTATTAAACCAAAAATTACATGCATCTTGTATGATCCCTCTTATTTTGGTAAAATAAACATTTTGCAGATTCTGAAAGGGGGATGTAAACTTTTGACTTACACTGTAACTATAAAAATTGATCATCTAACTCCCTGAATCAATAAAAAAAAAACATCTTGGCTATCCTAGATCCAGTTTATAGTACTAGAGCAATAGATTGAGTCATAGGTGACCGCAGGATTCCTCACCTCCGAGTGCTGTCCTCTCTTATAGAGCTCAGGCAGACTCAGTAACATGGAGTCTGACACCTCTTTGTCTACGATCCCAAACATGATGGGAGGAGCAGAGGTGAAGAGCAGATTGAAAAATATCATGAGCCAGTAGTCGATCATGGCAGTGGCGGAGAAGCCGCAGAAGAACTGATACCAGAACAGCAGATTCACATACGCCTGAGTGAGACGACATAAGTTAGTTAGTGAGAGATGGTTAATCAGATTTAATCAGAAGTGTTTTTAAGGAAGATATAACTTACAGAACAGAAAACAATTGAATACAATACAGGTTCCCTTCAAGAAGTCCAAGAATGACTGTTTATAGTGTACACTGCCATTCAAAAGTCTCAAATGTTCACCAAGGCTGCATTTATTTGATCTAAAATACAGTAATATTGTAAAATGTATAAAATTACAATTTAAAATAAGTATTCTAACTTGATATATTTTAAAAAGTAATTAATTTTCGCTGATGAATTTTCAGCATCATTTTTTTTTTTCAGAATTCTAAAATAAATAGAATGTAAAAAATAACAGCGTTTATTTGAAATGGAAATCTTTTATGACAATTTATGGAAAGCCCGTTTCTGCCCATGAATAAGAATTTTAAAAAAGTTACTGCAACTTTTTATCTCACAATTCTGACTTTTTTCTTGCAGTTCTTACTTTCTTTTTCAGAATTGTGAGATATTAGCAATTCCGCGTTATAAAATCTAATTTAGAGGGAAAATAATTGCAAACTTATCTCACAATTCTGGCTTTATAACTCACAACATATGCATCTTATATAACTTTATTAGTTTATATCTTGCAATTCAGAATTTTTTCTCGCAATTGCAACTTTATGTTGTGCAAATCGTGATTTTATTATTCGTAATTGTGAATTTATTTCTCTTAATTCTGAGGAAAAAAAAAAGGTCTGTTAACTTTTTGTTTTTATATATAGCAGTGGAAACAAGCTTCCATAACAATTAAATGTGTCCTTTTTTAAATTAAAGTACTATTTTTTTTAAATACTATAAAATACTTTAAACTTTTTTACAGCAGTGTATTTAATATATATATATATATATATATATATATATAATTTTTTTTTTTTTTTTTTTGACATTTGACATTGTATTTGAGATACAAATGTATCAACTGATTACAAATGTCCTCTTTTTAGAGCTGCAAAAAAATTGTACGGGCCCCCCAATCATTATGGGCTCCAACTCGGTTAACTTGTTGATTTTTCCTAAGTACATAACGTTACGTGAGTATTTACAAGCAGTTTCATTTATAAATGCTTGGAAATAATATTTAACGTTTTCAAGCAAGCAAGTCTCCATCAGCCTATAAAATCTGTAAATGTTATGGTAAAATACATACAATAAATCTCTTTTTACGCTCTTTAATTTGTAATGAGATGATTATATTTGCCTCAGAACATTTTTTTTTCTCATAAATCAGCCAGTTAACTGATTTGAAGCCTACATTTTTTTGTGCTGTTTTCATGTTAAATGTGAAGACAGGTTGGATGCCACAGGTGGAATTGTCACATTACCTTTACACAATATAACAAGATTTTATTACATTAATTCTTTTGTTTTAAAGTAGTAATTTAAAGCACTCTATTGATATATTTATCATGTCTGCAAATATTTGCTGAGTTTCGGATCATTTTTGTGAAGTGCTCCTCAAGACAGAGACACAGAGACGTATGTTTGTTTTCTTTAGCTATTTTACAAAAGCTCAACGTTTTGTTAATATTGTGAGTGCACACACACAAAAAAAGACCTTTTGCACTTCTGAATGTTGTATTACTCTTACCTTTATGAGCAAAAATGATGGCGTATTTTAGGTTTCCACTATTAATAAGAAAAAAAATGCAAGTGATCGCGCTGGCACTTCCATGTCCTGCAAAGCGCGCTTTAGCTTTCACTCTCCACACAAACTATTGTATATGTGTCTAACAGCCACATTTATCTAGATTAAGTGTTTAAACTAATATTGTGAAATGCATCAAGTGTTTTAAGTCTATAGATTTTATTTTAGGCAAGTCGTGTTGATTTGAGAAGGCTGAATTGATCAAACATGCTCGACTCATTGCCGCTGGCGGCTTTACTTAAAAATAAAAACAAAAGCTTAAATTTAACAAAAATAAAATGTTCCAAATGTATTTCTAAATTAACTTAATAAAGAAGCAAAATAAAATCTAGCCACTTTGCCATTAAAATTCAAAACTGAACTATATTAATAACTGCAACACAGGCTCCGTTGTCGGAGAAACAAAAAATGTTAGGATGTTGCAAGAATGTTACTTTAAGTTTGCCCAAGTATTTTGAGTGTCACTGTGTTTTGGGTGGTTACTAAAATTACTACACTGCAAAAAATGCTTTTCTTACTTAGATTTTTTGTCTTGTTTCAAGCCAAAATATCTAAAAAAATCTTGAATCAGGAAGGATTTTCTAGACATGTGTCTTGTTTTTAGTAAAAAGTCAAAATTGGGTGAGTTTTTGCTTAAAACAAGCAAAATAATCTGCCAATGGGGTAAGAAATTTATTTAACAAGCAGATTATTTTGCTTGTTTTAAGCAAAAACTCACCCAATTTTGACTTGTTTTTACTAAAAACAAGATAATAATTTTTACTTGTCTAGAAAATCCTTCCTGATTCAAGATTTTTTAGATATTTTGGCAGGAAACAAGACAAAAAATCTAAGTAAGAAAAGCATTTTTTGCAGTGCAGGTGGTTGCTTACTGGTCCAAGTCAAGCACCACTAGTTACCTAAAAATCTTCCTATAAACTGCTATAATGGTGATAATTACCACATTCTTGTAGAAGAAGTAGATGACCATGTTGGCCAGTCTTGAGTAGCACCAGTGTCCGTGAACCAGCAGCAGTCTTTGCAGGTGTTTGAAGCGAGTGATGGCAAAATCACTGGCCATGACAGCCTGCAGAACACAAACACAGCATCAAATCAACATTATTGGTTACACTCATTCTTTTATGGTTACATACATGTCTAAAGTGGACTATTGAATAAAAGGTCACACTGCAAAAAAATGCTTTTCTTACTTAGATTTTTTGTCTTGTTTCCAGCCAAAATATCTACAAATTCTTAAATCAAGAAGGATTTTCTAGTCGAGTAAAAATTATTGTCTTGTTTTCATAAAAACAAGTCAAAATTAAATGCTTTTAGCTTGAAACAAGCAAAATAATCTGCCAGTTGGGTAAGAAAAATAATCTTGTTTTCTGTTTGAAATAACATTTTTTTGCTTACCCCATTGGCAGATTACTTAGCTTGTTCTAAGCAAAAACTCTCTTAATTTTGACTTGTTTTTTTTCTGAAAACAAGAACATTTCTCTAGAAAATCCTTCTTGATTTAAGAATTTTTAGATATTTTGTGTGAAAACAAGACAAAAAGTAAGAAAAGCATTGATTTTAATGGAATGTTGCTATATTTATTATGTGCAGGTCATTAATTATGTATAAAAAAAAAATCAAATGTTCCCAGGTTATCTTTCTTTTTTAAAAATGATAACATGCCCCTCCCCCAATCCCTGATTGGACAAAAAATTTCTTGTTTGAGAAGCCATTTTATTCAGATATCACAATAGGGAAGAAAAATAGTCACAATTTCTATTTAATGCCAACTTAAAACACCCAACACTGCAAAAAATTTTTTTTTTTTTTTTTTTTTTTTTTTTTACTTAGATTGTTTGTCTTGTTTCCAAAATATCTAAAAATTCTTAAATCAAGAAGGATTTTATAGACGAGTACATTTTTTCTTGTTTTAATTTCAGGAAAAAAACAAGTCAAAATTAAATTTCCTTAGAACAAGCAAAATAATCTGCCAATGAGGTAAGAAAAAAAAAATCTTATTTCAAACAGAAAACAAGATTATTTTTCTTACCCCGTTGGCAGATTATTTATCTTATTCTAAGGAAACTTAATTTTGACTGTTTTTTTTTTTCTGAAAGTGACACGTTTTTAGCGATTATCAAGGAAGGGCTATACTGCGCACTCCTAGGCTACATATAATCCGTTCAGAATTTGAATAAAAGTTTTCTTTTCGTCCTGCTAAGGAAGCAAGAAGCAAAGTTTCGGGAGTGATAAATCCCTCATGAATGAAAGATTCATTTTCGAATGGGAGAAAAATATAATTTCTCAGAATCGCAGACTAATAGATTAAGAGAAAAATATTAGAATTTTCGTGTTTTTAAATGCGATTGCAATTATTTATAAAAGTATAATGACTAAATCTTGCAATTCTTTCACTGTACATTGCTATTCTTGTGTAAAAAGTTAATAGTTTTGCAACGGTTATTTTACATAATTTTATAATAAAAACACAGTATGACATATAAAAAACAATAACAAATAATTTCACAATGCTGAAGTCAGACCATTCTGTTTTTGCTTCAAATGTTTAATAAAAATTAAAATTAAAATTAAAAAACTGCTCATGCTACATGTGTGTAGTATCTTTGTTTGTATCGTGATTAAAATGCAGTGTTTAGTTCTAATTTTCAATTTATTTATTTATTCATTTTTATTAAAAAGGTTTAGTTTTTGTAGTAGCAGCAACTGCAAAAACAGTTTCATGGCCAGGAAAAAATATTTATGGCTGGTAAATTTTCTCAAATGACCAAAAAATTTAGTTTGTATCATGATTAAAATGCCAGATGTGGCAAAAAAAAAAAAGTGTTAGGCCCTGCTTGCAAGTGTAGAAATTACAACAAAAGTAACTGAAAAGTAATTAAAGGAATAACCTGTGAAATACTCATTTTCATTTATTTTGCAGAATTGTTTTCCAATATTACTGTCGTAAGAATAATAATATAAAATTATTTTTATCATTATATTCTAATTTGTTTGGTTTCTAAATATACCAGTGTGAGAATAATATAGACTGAGACACCATATCCCAACTAAAAAGAGGATTGAGTCCCCTTTAAACGTCAAGATCAAGTCAATTCACTAGCTTTTTTCTTTGTTTAGTTTGGACACTGAAACTGTATTGGAGCTCTTAATTATGAACTCTCAAAGTGCACAGATAAATCAATTTAACTCTAAAATGTACAAAACTTTCCTACAGGGAAGCATGCCCCCTACAGGTTCTCACTCCAAGCTGAACTCAAAAGTTGGCAGCCCTGCATCATAGAGTAAAAGTTTATAATTTGACCATGTTTTGTCTTGCCAATTTACCGATTCAAACAATTTAAAACCATTGCAGCAAAAAAGAACACGCGCGCTGTTTTTTTATTTTTATTTGTATTTTTTTTACCGCTGCCGCACACACCTGAAGCGAGCACGCGCACAGAGAGAGAGAGAGGCAGAGAGGCGCGATTTAGACTGCGCGATTCACACAGAATGATTCCTCTTTAACTTCTATTTGAACGGAAATGTACATACAAAGTCATGTTTAAATACCCGTTTTGGTATTCTGGTAAACACCGTTGGTTATGTCTTAAGTGAACCTAAACAGCTGAGAAAGAGGTACGTGCATTTGGCCTTAAAGAGACAGCATCCATAAATACCTGCAGTGAGAAGCACTAGTTATTTCACAATGAATTATTAAATTTCTGCACCTGAATACTAGGCTTATTGATTTTATTAGCAACTTTATGTTGTATTCATCTACACTTGTCATTTGTGTAATTGTTCTTGTTTTGTTACTGACTTTATTAGTTCAGCTGGTAGTTTTTGCTGTGGATTAGAAGTACTTAAAGTAAGCATTCAGTAATCAATAAAAAAACAAGCTTGTTTTGATTTGTTTGTTTTTTGCTGATCCGAAAAATGATCCGATCCGTGACTCAAAATCCGTGATATGATCCGAACCGTGAGTTTTGTGATCCGTTGCACCACTAGTTCACGAGATGAGATTTTTTAACTTTTTTAAAGAAATTCTTAATGATGAAATATATAGGGGAAAATAGTATTTTATTCAACAAAAATAAACAAAATGCAAAAAAAAAAAAAATGTAGGTGCATTTTGATATGAACTTGTACTTCATGAAATTAAACTTCTATTTTAATGAATTATATGCTGTAATAAACTAATGCTGCATGATTCTGGGTAAACTGAAAAACTATTTTCTTTTATAAACGAGATCATGATTCTGAAGAAAAAAAGGGTTAGAAATCTAAACGAAATGATGTAATTTACTAGTGGTTCATTGCTTAACTCTATATTTGAACAAAATTCAGTGTCTCAATTAATAAAGACTTGTTTCACTGTTGGAATCTCTTGAATGTATAATTCAATGAAAAAATACTTTTTTTCAACGTGCAGTTGTCGCCACCTCCTGGTGAAGAGGATAAGCGTTATACTACAGACATGTTAGAAGATACTTTCGTTTTGATCGCTACTGTAGACAATAAGTGTTTATACCCAAACTGTAAGCTTTTATCCCAGTACTTATGTTATTTAACCCTTTTGCGGTCTTCGGGGGATTTCTGGACCCCGAATGGCGTTCGCTAAAATTTAAAAAAATGTTCCCTTTGTCCAAATGGTATGAGACTTTGTAAATCAGTCAACACTATCTTGATCTACAAATAAAAAATTAAATTGGAATGATAGCTTGATTTTATGTTAGTGTGAAAAAAATACTCACGTTCGTGGTCTTTGGGGTCTCTGGAGCAACAAAAGGCAACAAAATGCAATTTTTGTTACAAAATAATAGTTAAAAAACAAAACAAATGTTATTTTCCTGTTTATTAATGTTTTTACTCCTCAAGTGTGCAGTTTTTGGAGGATTTAGGATATTTTTTTAATATATATAAATTAATAAATTAATATTTTTTATAGGTTTTTATACAAAAACAGCTTTTTTTGTAAAATTCGCTTTCATAAAAAACCCACATGTCTAAATTTCATTCATGGGGATAACATGGATAATTCCACATGGTTTAGTGTAAGATTTTTGCCCATCTTTTGGAAAATCCAGTTTTAAATGTAAAAAAAAAATACTTTTACCAGTAGGTGGCTGCAGAGCTCCACTATATGCTTTTTGCTATTTGACCACCTGAAAGATATCTTTTCACAAGTTTTTTTCAGTTGAGTTCATATCTACACATCATGAAACACTCAGGACTACATTTGGAGACCATAAAAACTGCTCTCTTATAATTTGTCAAAAAAAAAGAAAAGAAAAAAGGTGTTGTTGTTGCATTCTTATGTTCATGTTGTGTACTGCTACTCAATATGTAATAGAACTGGGTTTGTTTCAGTACAAAAAATGCTTAACACTTGTCAAAAAGTATTTTTTATTGTAATAATTGTGATTTCATAATATGTAGATATGAACTCAACTCAAAAAACTTGTGAAAAAATATCTTATTGTTGGTCAAATAGCAATTAGTTAATAGTAGTGCTCTGCAGCCATCTAGTGGTAAAAGTTATATTTTTTTACTTTTAAAACTGCATTTCCAAAAAATCTTAAAATCAAAAATCTTACACTAAACCATATCAAATTATCCATGTTATTCCCATGAATGAAAGTTTAAAATGTGGGTATTCTGTAAAGTGAATTTTACATAAAAAGCTGTTTTTGCATATAAAACTATTAAAAATAAATATTTATTTAATAATTTATATATATTTAAAAAAATAGCATAAACTGCACAAATGTGGAGCAAAAACATTAATAAACAGGAAAAAAAATTATTATATATTTTTTTAACTATTATTTTGTTGCAAAATTTAAGTTTTGTTGCCTGGGGTCTCTAGTGACCCCAAAGACCATGAGTGTGATTCCAAAACGAAGACCGCATATGTTTAAATGATGTTAAATGTTAAAAAAGCTGTTTGTGTTGCTTTCTGAAACAGCAGCGGTAAGAATGCACATTTGAATGTCTTCAATAACTTTCACATTGTAAGCGTCTGTGGAGTGTGTGAAACAGTTATAATAGACATCGCTGAATTATTGTCATTCATGAATAAGATTGCGGGTGTTTGAATAGAGATCATGCAGCTCTAATGTAAACACTGCAAAATGTTTTGCCATGATATCGTCAAGACCAGTCAGATCTCGCGGGACACATCGGATCTCGTCACTCCCCTAGGAACCAGTAAATCAGATTTTTTTTTGAGGTTTTATTGATTGATGCATATCTGCAGTGCCTTGAGTGGGTTATAAAACACAAAAACACAAACCTGCATCCCCTCTTGTCCAGAAACTCCAATGCCAACGTCTGCAGCTTGAATCATGTTCACATCATTGGCGCCGTCACCTGCATCGACACAGATCATAATGCATCGCAACGGAAAAGCAATGTACTTCACGGACCTGCACAAAAGTAATCTTATAAAGGATTTCAGAAAGCCCTCCGCCTCAAATCAAAGGTTTCATTACCTACGGCGAGGGTCATGACCCTCAGTTTCTGCCGTATGATTTTAACCACATCGCTCTTCTGCAGCGGCGTCACTCTACAGCAAAGCACCGCACGACAGTATTTGCACAGCTCCACAAACTGGTCTACCAGGTCATCTGACATGGCCATGCTCAGGGTCGGCCCGTCTATCACCAGCCCGATACTGGGCTCCATCAGCGGGCCTGTAAACGCTGAGTTATAGCCCTTGAACTGATGGTCCGCTCCGGATGACAGTGTGCCCCGGCGCACTTCTCCCAGAGTGTCTTCCAACCTCATTTTACACACAGACTGCAATATAACAGAGATTTTGTTAGCATTTAATCTTACAAAACTGTCAAGTGTCACATTTATATTTTTTTTGCATGCATTTAATCTTTTACATGTTAATGAATGTAATAAACTGATCATTTAGCAAACACCACCATCAAAAGTATGTTTTTTTTTTTATGTTTTAATACTCAAACTATTGAAGCCTGTTTCCGTTACTGAATAACACATTTAAAAAAAGATTATTGCGACTTTTTGTCTGACGATTCTGACTTTTTTTCTCAGCATTGCGTGATACAACCTCACAATTTGACTTTTTTTCCTCAGAATTGTGTAATATAAAGTCACGATTGCAAGTTATAAAGTCAGAATTGCATGATGTAAACTCGCAAATTCTGATAAGTAGGAATTGTGAGATATTATATACTTTCCCACAATTCTGAGAAAAAAAAATCAGAATTGCGAGATGCAAAAAAAAAAAAACATTAAAAAAATTCAAGATTTATGAGATGCAAAGTTGCAATTGCTACAAAAAAAGTCAGAATTGTGAGGTTTTTTTTAGATGCAAAAGCATAAATTGCATGGGAAAAAAATATTAGTGAGATACAAAGTCGCAATTGCAAAAAAAGTCAGAATTGTAAGATAAAAAGTCGCAATTGTGAGAAAAAAAAATCAAGATTTACGAGACATAAACTTGCAACTCTGACTTAATTTCTTGCAACTGTAAGTTTATATCTCACAATTCTGACTTTATATCTAGCAGTTGTGCATTTATATCTTACAATTCTGAGAGAAAGTCAGAATTGCGAGATACAAAAAAAAAAAAAAATCAAGATTTATGCAAAGTTGCAATTGCAAGAAAAAAAGTCAGTATTGTGAGTTTATATCTTGCAATTCTTGCAAATCTTGCAAGAGTTTTTTTAGATGCAAAAGCATAAATTTCATGGAAAAACTCACAAAGTTGAGAAAATGCACCAAAAAAAAAAAAAAAAAAAAATGAGTGAGATACAAAGTCGCAATTGCAAAAAAAGTCAGAATTGTAAGATAAAAAGACGCAATTGCGAGAAAAAAAATCAAGATTTACGAGACATAAACTTGCAATTCTGACTTTATATCTAGCAGTTGTGCATTTGTATCTTACAATTCTGAGAGAAAAGTCAGAATTGCGAGATACAAAAAAAATAAAAAAATTCAAGATTTATGCAAAGTTGCAATTGCAAGAAAAAAAGTCAGAATTGTAAGTTTATAAATTGCAATTCTGACAATTTTCTTACAATTGTGAGTTTTTTTAGATGCAAAAGCATAAATTGCATGGAAAAACTCACAAACTTGAGAAAATGCACCAAAAAAAAAAAAAAAAAAAAAATTAGTGAGATACAAAGTCACAATTGCAAAAAAAGTCAGAATTGTAAGATAAAAAGTCGCAATTGCGAGAAAAAAAAATCAAGATTTACGAGACATAAACTTGCAATTCTGACTTTATATCTAGCAGTTGTGCATTTGTATCTTACAATTCTGAGAGAAAGTCAGAATTGCGAGATACAAAAAAAAAAAAAAAATTCAAGATTTATGCAAAGTTGCAATTGCAAGAAAAAAAAGTCATAATTGTAAGTTTATATCTTGCAATTCTGACAATTTGCTTACAATTGTGAGTTTTTTTTAGATGCAAAAGCATAAATTGCATGGAAAAACTCACAAACTTGAGAAAATGCACCAAAAAAAAAAAAAAAAATTAGTGAGATACAAAGTCGCAATTGCGAGAAAAAAAAATCAAGATTTACGAGACATAAACTTGCAATTCTGACTTAATTTCTTGCAACTGTAAGTTTATATCTCACAATTCTGACTTTATATCTAGCAGTTGTGTATTTGTATCTTACAATTCTGAGAGAAAGTCAGAATTGCGAGATACAAAAAAAAAAAAAATTTCAAGATTTATGCAAAGTTGCAATTGCAAGAAAAAAAAAGTCATAATTGTAAGTTTATATCTTGCAATTCTGACAATTTGCTTACAATTGTGAGTTTTTTTTAGATGCAAAAGCATAAATTGCATGGAAAAACTCACAAACTTGAGAAAATGCACCAAAAAAATAAATAAATTAGTGAGATACAAAGTCACAATTGCAAAAAAAGTCAGAATTGTAAGATAAAAAGACGCAATTGCGAGAAAAAAAAATCAAGATTTACGAGACATAAACTTGCAATTCTGACTTTATTTCTTGCAATTCTGACTTTATATCTAGCAGTTGTGCATTTATATCTTACAGTTCTGAGAGAAAGTCAGAATTGCAAGACACAAAAAAAAAAAAAAAAAAATTCAATATTTATGCAAAGTTGCAATTGCAAGAAAAAAAGTCATAATTGTAAGTTTATATCTTGCAATTCTGACAATTTGCTTACAATTGTGAGTTTTTTTTAGATGCAAAAGCATAAATTGCATGGAAAAACTCACAAACTTGAGAAAATGCACCAAAAAAAAATAATAATAAATTAGTGAGATACAAAGTCACAATTGCGAGAAAAAAAAATCAAGATTTACGAGACATAAACTTGCAATTCTGACTTTATTTCTTGCAATTCTGACTTTATATCTAGCAGTTGTGCATTTATATCTTACAGTTCTGAGAGAAAGTCAGAATTGCAAGACACAAAAAAAAAAAAAAAAAAAATTCAATATTTATGCAAAGTTGCAATTGCAAGAAAAAAAGTCATAATTGTAAGTTTATATCTTGCAATTCTGACAATTTGCTTACAATTGTGAGTTTTTTTTAGATGCAAAAGCATAAATTGCATGGAAAAACTCACAAACTTGAGAAAATGCACCAAAAAAAAAAAATAATAAATTAGTGAGATACAAAGTCGCAATTGCGAGAAAAAAAAATCAAGATTTACGAGACATAAACTTGCAATTCTGACTTAATTTCTTGCAACTGTAAGTTTATATCTCACAATTCTGACTTTATATCTAGCAGTTGTGCATTTGTATCTTACAATTCTGAGAGAAAGTCAGAATTGCGAGATACAAAAAAAAAAAAAAATTTCAAGATTTATGCAAAGTTGCAATTGCAAGAAAAAAAAAGTCATAATTGTAAGTTTATATCTTACAATTGTGAGTTTTTTTTAGATGCAAAAGCATAAATTGCATGGAAAAACTCACAAACTTGAGAAAATGCACCAAAAAAATAAATAAATTAGTGAGATACAAAGTCGCAATTGCAAAAAAAGTCAGAATTGTAAGATAAAAAGGTGCAATTGCGAGAAAAAAAAATCAAGATTTACGAGACATAAACTTGCAATTCTGACTTTATTTCTTGCAATTCTGACTTTATATCTAGCAGTTGTGCATTTATATCTTACAGTTCTGAGAGAAAGTCAGAATTGCGAGACACAAAAAAAAAAAAAAAAATTCAATATTTATGCAAAGTTGCAATTGCAAGAAAAAAAGTCATAATTGTAAGTTTATATCTTGCAATTCTGACAATTTGCTTACAATTGTGAGTTTTTTTTAGATGCAAAAGCATAAATTGCATGGAAAAACTCACAAACTTGAGAAAATGCACCAAAAAAAAAAAAAAAAAATTAGTGAGATACAAAGTCGCAATTGCGAGAAAAAAAAATCAAGATTTACGAGACATAAACTTGCAATTCTGACTTAATTTCTTGCAACTGTAAGTTTATATCTCACAATTCTGACTTTATATCTAGCAGTTGTGCATTTGTATCTTACAATTCTGAGAGAAAGTCAGAATTGCGAGATACAAAAAAAAAAAAAATTTCAAGATTTATGCAAAGTTGCAATTGCAAGAAAAAAAAAGTCATAATTGTAAGTTTATATCTTGCAATTCTGACAATTTGCTTACAATTGTGAGTTTTTTTTTGATGCAAAAGCATAAATTGCATGGAAAAACTCACAAACTTGAGAAAATGCACCAAAAAAAAAAATAAATTAGTGAGATACAAAGTCGCAATTGCAAAAAAAGTCAGAATTGTAAGATAAAAAGGTGCAATTGCGAGAAAAAAAAATCAAGATTTACGAGACATAAACTTGCAATTCTGACTTTATTTCTTGCAATTCTGACTTTATATCTAGCAGTTGTGCATTTATATCTTACAGTTCTGAGAGAAAGTCAGAATTGCGAGACACAAAAAAAAAAAAAAAAAAATTCAAT
This sequence comes from Garra rufa, assembly GCF_049309525.1. Lineage (NCBI taxonomy): Eukaryota > Metazoa > Chordata > Actinopteri > Cypriniformes > Cyprinidae > Garra > Garra rufa. The sequence continues at coordinate 42,848,481 of NC_133376.1, read as the reverse complement.
ATTTATGCAAAGTTGCAATTGCAAGAAAAAAAGTCATAATTGTAAGTTTATATCTTGCAATTCTGACAATTTGCTTACAATTGTGAGTTTTTTTAGATGCAAAAGCATAAATTGCATGGAAAAACTCACAAACTTGAGAAAATGCACCAAAAAAAAAAAAAATTAGTGAGATACAAAGTCGCAATTGCAAAAAAAGTCAGAATTGTAAGATAAAAAGGTGCAATTGCGAGAAAAAAAAATCAAGATTTACGAGACATAAACTTGCAATTCTGACTTTATTTCTTGCAATTCTGACTTTATATCTAGCAGTTGTGCATTTATATCTTACAGTTCTGAGAGAAAGTCAGAATTGCAAGACACAAAAAAAAAAAAAAAAAAAATTCAATATTTATGCAAAGTTGCAATTGCAAGAAAAAAAGTCATAATTGTAAGTTTATATCTTGCAATTCTGACAATTTGCTTACAATTGTGAGTTTTTTTTAGATGCAAAAGCATAAATTGCATGGAAAAACTCACAAACTTGAGAAAATGCACCAAAAAAAAAAAATAATAAATTAGTGAGATACAAAGTCGCAATTGCGAGAAAAAAAAATCAAGATTTACGAGACATAAACTTGCAATTCTGACTTAATTTCTTGCAACTGTAAGTTTATATCTCACAATTCTGACTTTATATCTAGCAGTTGTGCATTTGTATCTTACAATTCTGAGAGAAAGTCAGAATTGCGAGATACAAAAAAAAAAAAAAATTTCAAGATTTATGCAAAGTTGCAATTGCAAGAAAAAAAAAGTCATAATTGTAAGTTTATATCTTACAATTGTGAGTTTTTTTTAGATGCAAAAGCATAAATTGCATGGAAAAACTCACAAACTTGAGAAAATGCACCAAAAAAATAAATAAATTAGTGAGATACAAAGTCGCAATTGCAAAAAAAGTCAGAATTGTAAGATAAAAAGGTGCAATTGCGAGAAAAAAAAATCAAGATTTACGAGACATAAACTTGCAATTCTGACTTTATTTCTTGCAATTCTGACTTTATATCTAGCAGTTGTGCATTTATATCTTACAGTTCTGAGAGAAAGTCAGAATTGCGAGACACAAAAAAAAAAAAAAAAATTCAATATTTATGCAAAGTTGCAATTGCAAGAAAAAAAGTCATAATTGTAAGTTTATATCTTGCAATTCTGACAATTTGCTTACAATTGTGAGTTTTTTTTAGATGCAAAAGCATAAATTGCATGGAAAAACTCACAAACTTGAGAAAATGCACCAAAAAAAAAAAAAAAAAATTAGTGAGATACAAAGTCGCAATTGCGAGAAAAAAAAATCAAGATTTACGAGACATAAACTTGCAATTCTGACTTAATTTCTTGCAACTGTAAGTTTATATCTCACAATTCTGACTTTATATCTAGCAGTTGTGCATTTGTATCTTACAATTCTGAGAGAAAGTCAGAATTGCGAGATACAAAAAAAAAAAAAATTTCAAGATTTATGCAAAGTTGCAATTGCAAGAAAAAAAAAGTCATAATTGTAAGTTTATATCTTGCAATTCTGACAATTTGCTTACAATTGTGAGTTTTTTTTTGATGCAAAAGCATAAATTGCATGGAAAAACTCACAAACTTGAGAAAATGCACCAAAAAAAAAAATAAATTAGTGAGATACAAAGTCGCAATTGCAAAAAAAGTCAGAATTGTAAGATAAAAAGGTGCAATTGCGAGAAAAAAAAATCAAGATTTACGAGACATAAACTTGCAATTCTGACTTTATTTCTTGCAATTCTGACTTTATATCTAGCAGTTGTGCATTTATATCTTACAGTTCTGAGAGAAAGTCAGAATTGCGAGACACAAAAAAAAAAAAAAAAAAATTCAATATTTATGCAAAGTTGCAATTGCAAGAAAAAAAGTCATAATTGTAAGTTTATATCTTGCAATTCTGACAATTTGCTTACAATTGTGAGTTTTTTTAGATGCAAAAGCATAAATTGCATGGAAAAACTCACAAACTTGAGAAAATGCACCAAAAAAAAAAAAAATTAGTGAGATACAAAGTCGCAATTGCAAAAAAAGTCAGAATTGTAAGATAAAAAGGTGCAATTGCGAGAAAAAAAAATCAAGATTTACGAGACATAAACTTGCAATTCTGACTTTATTTCTTGCAACTGTAAGTTTATATCTCACAATTCTGACTTTATTTCTTGCAATTCTGACTTTACATCTAGCAGTTGTGCATTTGTATCTTACAATTCTGAGAGAAAGTCAGAATTGCGAGATACAAAAAAAAAAAATTCAATATTTATGCAAAGTTGCAATTGCAAGAAAAAAAGTCATAATTGTAAGTTTATATCTTGCAATTCTGACAATTTGCTTACAATTGTGAGTTTTTTTAGATGCAAAAGCATAAATTGCATGGAAAAACTCACAAACTTGAGAAAATGCACCAAAAAAATTAATAAATTAGTGAGATACAAAGTCGCAATTGCAAAAAAAGTCAGAATTGTAAGATAAAAAGTCGCAATTGCGAGAAAAAAAAATCAAGATTTACGAGACATAAACTTGCAATTCTGACTTTATTTCTTGCAACTGTAAGTTTATATCTCACAATTCTGACTTTATATCTAGCAGTTGTGCATTTGTATCTTACAATTCTGAGAGAAAGTCAGAATTGCGAGATACAAAAAAAAAAAAAAATTCAATATTTATGCAAAGTTGCAATTGCAAGAAAAAAAGTCAAAATTGTAAGTTTATATCTTGCAATTCTGACAATTTGCTTACAATTGTGAGTTTTTTTAGATGCAAAAGCATAAATTGCATGGAAAAACTCACAAACTTGAGAAAATGCACCAAAAAAATAAATAAATTAGTGAGATACAAAGTCGCAACTGCAAAAAAAGTCAGAATTCTAAGATAAAAAGTCGCAATTGCGAGAAAAAAAATCAAGATTTACGAGACATAAACTTGCAATTCTGACTTAATTTCTTGCAACTGTAAGTTTATATCTCACAATTCTGACTTTATTTCTTGCAATTCTGACTTTACATCTAGCAGTTGTGCATTTATATCTTACAATTCTGAGAAAAAAAGACAGAATTGCGAGATACAAAAAAGATTTACAAGATAAACAAAGTCTAATTCTGACTTTATATCTAGCAATTGTGTATATCTCACAATTCTGAAAAAAAAAGTCGCAATGACCTTTTTTTTTTCATTCAGTGACGGAAACAGGCTTCCACAGATAACAGACTAACGTAAACAAGACCAAAACATCACAGTTGTTCTAAGCCAATGAGCTTCAATCCCAGCTGTGATGTCAGTAAGTTGTCTCCCATCATGTTTTCAGTTTGCAGTGAACATCTGCTGCTCTTTATCACAAGAGTATTGTGGCACATGCACGCATGACGTCACATCAAGCATTTCAGATCTTATCCTAAACAAGATTACGTAAATGCATGTTTTATCTTGCAATGATCTAATTGATATTCATGTGCTGAGACATCTACATACTTTACATTCTGGCACTGCTGTGTGTTTAACCATGACGGGTTTGTGAATATATCTGGGTTACGTCTAAATGAAATTTCAGTTGTTGCCCATTTCACTACGTTACATAAATGGCTTATGATTGTCTCATTTCCACACAGACTTCTATTTAGGGAATAAACCAAGATATAAGATGAAGATAAACGATCTTATAGCTTATGTAAAACTAGGACAACAGAAAGCCAGGGTTTTAGACGCACAAGATGAGGCATTTCATAAAACGTGTGTAAAACAATATGTGGAAGTCTTCGGGAGGAGATTTAATGCTGAAATGAAACTAGAGCGGTTTGCTGCCCTCCTCAGAAGTGTGAAAATGGGATTACAGAGCTGCAATATATGAGCCATTCAGAACGCTGAATGCACTTTTTCCTCAGCGCTCTTAAACACAGACTCGGGCAGACATGAAATGAAAAACAGCATATCTGACAAACTGTTGTGAGTGTGTTTGTGTGTTTGAACACGCTATTGAGAACTTCACTCTTGAGGGGATGATATTGTGTAAGACTGAAGCCTCTGTTGTCCCAGATAAACCAATTAACCCTTTTTCTTTTGTGCAGATTCTGTGTTTTAAATCCCACACAACATGTGCAACACATGACAAATACCCAACATGCTCTTACTGAGATATCTGATCCGGCTGGAAAGACACGGTTCAAGAACGACAGCGTTTTTGTGCCACGTAAAATAAAAAATAAATCTGACATTAGGAGACTAACATTATAATGTTCTGAGAATAAAGCAAGAATGAAGTTGTAGCAATATGAGATTAAAGTTGTAATAGTTTGAGAATAAAGTCGTAGCAAAAATAAAATAGAGTCGTAGTATTTTGAGAATAAAATCTCAACAATGCAAGATTAAAGTCTGAATAGTTTGAGAAAAATGTTGTAGCAATATGAGATAATATTTAGAGAATAAAGTCGTAGCGAAATGGCATTAAAGTCATAATATTTTCAGAATTAAGTTGTAGCAAAATGAGATTACAGTTATAATATTTTGAAAATAAAATTATAGCCAAATGAAAATAAAGTTGTAGTATTTTGAGAATTAAATTGGAACGATGCAAGATTAAAGTCATAATATTTTGAGAAAAATGTTGTAGCAATATGAGATTATAGTCGTAATATTTTAAGAAATAAAATCGTAGCAAAATAAGAATAAAGTCATAGCAAAAAATGAGTTTAAAGTCAAACTATTTTGAGAATAAAATCACAGCAATTCAAGAATAAAAGTTTGCAAGTATGCAAATAAAAGTATGCAAATAAAACGATCCAAAATAAAGTCGTAATATTTTGAGAAAAATGTTGTAGCAATATGAGATTATAGTCATATTTTGAAAAGAAAATCGTAGCAAAACCTGAACAATACGAGATTAAAGGTCGCACTATTTTGAGAAAAATGTTGTACTGTAGTAATATGAGATTATAGTCACAATATTTTGAAAATAAAATCATAGCAAAATGAAAATAAAGTAGTATTGAGAATAAAATTGTAACGATACAAGATTAAAGTCGTAATATTTTGAGAAAAATGAAGCAATATGAGATTAAAGTCGTAATATTTTTAGAATAAAGTCATAGCAAAATGAGAAAGTCGTAATATTTTGAGAAAAATTAAGCAATATGAGATTAAAGTCGTAATATTTTGAGAATAAAACTGCAACAATACAAGATTAAAGTTGTAATATTTTGAGTCGTAGCAAAATAAGATTAGTGTCGTACTATTTTAAGATTAAAGTCGTAGCAATATGAGATTAGTCATAAAATTTTGAAAATAAAATTGTAGCAAAATATAAATAAAGTCATAGTATTTTGAGAATAAAATCTGAATGATACGATATTAAAGTCATAATATTTTGAGAGAAATTTAGCAATACAAGATTAAAGTTGTAATAGTTTGAGAATAAATTCGTAAAAAAAATAAAATAAAGTCGTAGTATTTTGAGAATAAAATCTCAACAATACAAGATTAAAGTCTGAATAGTTTGAGAAAAATGTTGTAGCAATATGATATTATAGTCATATTTTGAAAAGAAAATCATAGCAAAACCTGAACAATACAAGATTAAAGGTCGCACTATTTTGAGAAAAATGTTGTACTGTAGCAATATGAGATTATAGTCACAATATTTTGAAAATAAAATCGTAGCAAAATGAAAATAAAGTAGTATTGAGAATAAAATTGTAACGATACAAGATTAAAGTCATAATATTTTGAGAAAAATTTAGCAATATGAGATTAAAGTCGTAATATTTTTAGAATAAAGTCATAGCAAAATGAGAAAGTCGTAATATTTTGAGAAAAATTTAGCAATATGAGATTAAAGTCGTAATATTTTTAGAATAAAGTCATAGCAAAATGAGAAAGTCGTAATATTTTGAGAAAAATTAAGCAATATGAGATTAAAGTCGTAATATTTTGAGAATAAAACCGCAACAATACAAGATTAAAGTTGTAATATTTTGAGTCGTAGCAAAATAAGATTAGTGTCGTACTATTTTAAGATTAAAGTCGTAGCAATATGAGATTAGTCATAAAATTTTGAAAATAAAATTGTAGCAAAATATAAATAAAGTCATAGTATTTTGAGAATAAAATCTGAATGATACGATATTAAAGTCATAATATTTTGAGAGAAATTTAGCAATACAAGATTAAAGTTGTAATAGTTTGAGAATAAATTCGTAGCAAAAATAAAATAAAGTCGTAGTATTTTGAGAATAAAATCTCAACAATGCAAGATTAAAGTCTGAATAGTTTGAGAAAAATGTTGTAGCAATATGAGATAATATTTAGAGAATAAAGTCGTAGCGAAATTACATTAAAGTCATAATATTTTCAGAATAAAGTCGTAGCAAAATGAGATTACAGTTATAATATTTTGAAAATAAAATTATAGCCAAATGAAAATAAAGTTGTAGTATTTTGAGAATTAAATTGGAACGATGCAAGATTAAAGTCGTAATATTTTAAGAAATAAAATCATAGCAAAATAAGAATAAAGTCATAGCAAAAAATTAGATTAAAGTCAAACTATTTTGAGAATAAAATCACAGCAATTCAAGAATAAAAGTATGCAAATAAAACGATCCAAAATAAAGTCGTAATATTTTGAGAAAAATGTTGTAGCAATATGAGATTATAGTCACAATATTTTGAAAAGAAAATCGTAGCAAAATAAAAATAAAGTAGTATTTTGAGAATAAAACCGTAACAATACAAGATTAAAGTCGTAATATTTTGAGAATAAAAAAACACCAATTCAAGATTAAAGTCATAATATTTTGAGAAAAATTTAGCAATATGAGATTAAAGTCATAATATTTTTAGAATAAATTCATAGCAAAATGAGAAAGTCGTAATATTTTGAGAAAAATGTAGCAATATGAGATTAAAGTCGTAATATTTCGTAGTCGTAGTGAAAATAAAACCGCAACAATACAAGAATAAAGTTGTAATATTTTGAGTCGTAGCAAAATAAGATTAGTGTCGTACCATTTTAAGAATAAAGTCGTAGCAATATGAGATTAGTCATAAAATTTTGAAAATAAAATTGTAGCAAAATATAAATAAAGTCATAGTATTTTGAGAATAAAATCTGAATGATACGATATTAAACTCATAATATTTTGAGAGAAATGTTGTAGCAATATGAGATTATAGTCACAATATTTTGAAAAGAAAATCGCCGCAAAATGAAAATAAAGTAGTATTTTGTGAATAAAATCGTAACAATACAAGATTAAAGTCGTAATATTTTGAGAATAATAAAACACCAATTCAAGATTAAAGTCATAATATTTTGAGAAAAATGTAGCAATATGAGATTAAAGTCATAATATTTTGAGAAAAATGTAGCAATTCAAGATTAAAGTCATAATATTTTGAGAAAAATGTAGCAATTCAAGATTAAAGTCATAATATTTTGAGAAAAATGTAGCAATTCAAGATTAAAGTCATAATATTTTGAGAAAAATGTAGCAATTCAAGATTAAAGTCGTAATATTTTGAGAATAAACTCATAGTAATATAAGATTAAATGTAAGATTAAAAAAGTAGTATATTGAGTAATTAAAGTTAATTAATGTGAAAAATTCCACCACCTGCTCCACAAAACCATCTGTGGCAACCAATTTCATTCCAACTTCATTCTTCACATGCATTGAACATCGAAAACAGCAATAAAAATGTTTTAAAGGTTAAACTGGGCATCAACTCAGTCCACTTAAATTATATTGTTGTTTTTTCTGTTTATTCTCATAATTCTGATTAAAAAATTTCATAATTCTACAATTTTATTCTCAAAATATTATGATTTTAATCTCATATGGCTTTTTAACATTATTCTCAGAATTTTGACTTTATTCTCAAAATGTTTGTGATCTTATTTATTTTTTTTTTTTGCATGGCACTGAAAAACTGTTGCACAACCACGATGTTGTTCACCAGTCTAATTTTTTTTTGATGAAGCTGGTTGACTAACACAGGCCTAACCAGTGCGTGCTCTGCTCGGTTAGAAAAGCATTAGTTAGCTGTCACTGACTAGCACACTGAAGTACCTTCCTGTTTGTGCTGAAGGTGAACACCAGGTCTTCATGCTGGAGCAGCTTGCAGGAGTATGCGATGTTGACGGCCGTCTCGGGTTTGTCTCCTGTCAGCACCCACAGCTGCATGCCAGCCCGTCTCAGAGCCTGGATGGTTTCTGGGACGTTTTCTTGGAGACGGTCCTCAATGCCGGTGGCCCCTGTGGGAAGATCCAGAAGGTCAAATTACATTTGACTTTGAATGTTATCTAGATGTTACACGCTTCAAAATTAAAGGTTCTTTACTGGCACTTATGATTGCATTTAACACTGATTGAACATTTCCATTGTACAAAAGGTTCTTATGTCATCTTATGTGCCTTTTTACAAACAATTCTGACTTTTAATGCAATTCTGAGCATAAAGTCAAAATTACAAATTTCCAACAAAGTCAGAATTGCAAGATATTAACTTGCAATTTTAGAAAAGTTATGAGATGAAAATTTTGGGAGGAAAAACTGTAAGAACTGTAAGAACTCTGAATACTATGGGAAAAAAAATCAGAAATGAGTGATAAAAACTCACAGCTGTGTCAGAATTGTCAGATGAAAAGTTGCAATTAACTCTTTTTATACTGTGGTAGAAACAATAAAACAGAACTGCATGACGTAAACTTAGAATTCAGTGAAAAATTGCAGGACAAACTCATAATTGCGAGAAAAAAGGGAAAATTGTGAAAAGAAAAGTCGCATTCAACATTTTTTTTATTTTATGCAGGAAAAAACAAAACAAAACAAAAAACTACTGCAAGAAGTGAACTCCGAATTTAGAGGGGAAAATAAAAAATCAGGCTCGGAAATGTGAGATCCATGGCAGAAAAAAAAAAAAAAACCTGAATTGCGAGATGTAAACTTAGAATTCTTTGGAAAAAGTGTCAGGAATGCCATAAAAAAACTTGGATTTGAGAGAATTTTTTTTTTTTTTTTGAAAAATCTGAATTCTGAGATAAAAAGTTCAAATCACCTTGATTTTTATTCTGTGGCAGAAAAAAAATGTATTGCAAGATGTAAATTCAGAAGGCAAAGAACAAAGTCAGAAGTGCAAAATGTAAACTCTGAGAAATTCAGAGAAAAAAAAAAGTCGGAATTGCAAGATATAAACTCATAATAGAAAATAGTGAAGTGAAAAGTTGCATTTAATTTTATTTTTTATTCTATGCAGGTAAAACCAAAATAAAACAAAACAAAAAACAATTGCAAGGTGTGAACCCATAATTCTGACTTTTTTCCCCTCTAAATTCTAAGATATAGACTCGCAATTTTGAACTGAGAGACAAAATGTTGAACTTACTTGAAGTCAGACTCTGGAATGTGAGATATAGACTAAAAAAAAATCTGAACTGTGAGATAAAATGTTACTTTGTTGATTTTTTTTAATTCCATGCCAGGAAAAAAAAACAGAATTTAAAGATGTGGAAAAAGTGTAACTGCAAAATGTAAACTCAGAGAAATTCAGAGGAAAAATTGCAAGATATAAACTTATAATTGTGAGAAAAAAGGGAAAATAGTTAGATAACTATTATAATAGTTAGAAAAGTTGCATTTAATTTTTTTTTTTATTCCATGCAGGGAAAAACAAAACTAAAAACAATGGCAAGGTGACCTCAGATTTCAGCGGGAAAAAAAGGCAAAATTGCAAGAATTCTAAATTCTAGGGGAAAAAATCTGAAATTAGAGACTTAAACTTGCATTTATGAGAAAGAACGTCATATTACCTTTTGTTTTCCCGTAGCAGAAACAATAAAACAGAATTGGCAAAGCTCAGCATTTAGAGAAAAAAGTCAAAATTGTGAGAAGAAAATTTTTAATTTTGGCAGAATAAGTGTCAGAAACATAAAATATATACTCGCAATTGTGAGGAAAAAAAATCTGAATTGTGAGATAAAATGTCGCAGTTATGTTTTTGATTTTTTATTCCATGCCGGGAACAAAAAACAGAATTAACTATACAAACAAAAAAAAACAAACAAACAAAAAAATCTGAATTTTAAGGGAAAAAGTTGCAATCACCTTGATTTTCATTCCATGGCAGAAAAAACAAAACAAAACCGCAAGATGTAAATTCAGAATTCAGAGGGAAAAAGTCAAGATATTAACTTAAAATTGTGTGGAAAAAGTCAGTATTGTGACACAAAAAGTCAGAATCACCTTTTCTATTACATGGTAGAAACAATCTTCCATAAGTTTTTACAGTGGAAAAAATAAAGTTGTTTCTTCCTTGTCTCTTTAATTTTTTAAACATCCTCTTCACACTAAGAAAAAACTTGTTCTTGTACAAACCGTTCACTTAAAATGTTTTCTGGGAAACACAAAATAGTTCTTGGCCTTTCTGCTAAATCCCCTGTTTTGCAGTCTTTATTTCTCCATCATGAAAAGAAAACAAACCGTACCCAGCAGAGTGAAGTCTGTCTCGATGAAGGTCGCGGATTCCATGAGACGCTCCTCTTTCTCATCCATGGCTGACAGCGCCTCCTGTCTGACAGCAGACCAGGCCCTGAACTCCTGCTCACTGATAACCTTCAGACAAAAACACAGATTTTCATGAACATGAACTTCTTTCAAACACATTCGGGACCCTGGACCACAAAACTTAAGTAGTACAGGTATATTTGCAGCTATAGCCAACAATGCATTGTATGAGTCAAAATTTGTATTTTATGCCAAAAATCATTAGGATATTAAGTAAAGATGATGTTTTATGAAGATATTGTGTACATTTTCTTACCATAAATATATCAAATGTTAATTTCTGATTAGTACTTGCATTGCTAAGAACTTCATATGTGACCCTGGAGCACAAAACCAGTCTTAAGTCGCTGGGGTATATTTGTAGCAATAGCCAAAAATACATTGTATGGGTCAAAATTATTGATTTTTCTTTTATGCCAAAAATCATTAGGAAATTAAGTAAAGATCATGTTCCATGAAGATTTTTTGTAAAATTCCTACTGTAAACATATCAAAATGTAATTTTTGATTAGTAATATGCATTGTTAAGAACTTAATTTGGACAACTTTAAAGGTGATTTTCTCAGTCTTTAGATTTTTTGCATCCTCAGATTCCAGATTTTCAAATAGATGTGTCTCGGCCAAATATTGTCCCATCCTAACAAACCTTACATCAATAGAAATCTTATTTATTGTGCTTTCATATGATGTATACATCTCAGTTTTGTCAAATTTAACCTTATGACTGGTTTTGTGGTCCAGGGTCACATTTGGACACCTTTAAAGGCGATTTTCTCAATATTTAGATTTTTTTTGTACCCCTTAGATTTCTGATTTTCAAATAGTTGTATCTTGCCCAAATATTGTTATATTCTAACAAACCATATATCAACAGAAAACATATTTATTTATTATTGTATTATTTATCTACCTTTTTGGCCAAGCACAGTGTCCGTAATCCATTCCTGGCGTACATGTCAAGGTCTTTTTGAGTTTTTACAGCAAGTTTCTTCGCCTCACTATCCACTTGTGAAATATCTGTGAAAAACAAACAACATTTACATTAAAATCTGTATTTCAATAACATTTTATTAACTTGTTAACTTTTTTTAGACTGTTCCTTTGCTATTTTTGTATGATTTCAGGAGGCTTGAAATAAAGTGCATGTCATTTGGACCATTATACTTTTTATTTTACTTTCATGTGAATTTTGGAGATTGTCATTCACAATATTTTTTAACCATCTTATCTTAAACTTAAAAACTTAAGCTTAAAACTTTACGGTAAATAATTGTATCTCATAAGTTAAACCAAATTAATTAAAAGCAAGTCATTTTAACACACTTTATCGTAGTGAGTTGAAATGATTTGTACTTTTAAGTTGATTTAACTTACAATTTTAAGGCAACAGCTGAACTTAGGTTTTTATATAAAATATTTTGGTGTGTTGTTCCATTAGAAAACACAATAACAAAACAAACATGCTAATTTAACCATCTCCATTTTTGTTCTTTTAAAAATAAATTGTTCTATTAAATAAAACAAGCTAACGACTATGCATTTTTAATCATTTCAAAAGCATTTTCTATAATTAAGCTATATTTAACAGAAAAGGTGAAAGTAAAAACTAATATTGTAAGCTCTTTTATGTTCAATTAATTGTGCACATTAAAACTGCTTTACAACAAAAAATAAATAACTAAAAAAAATTCAACTCATAAGTTAAATCAAATTAAAAGTAATTTTAACACTTTATTGTTGTCAGTTGAAATGATTTGTACTTTTAAGTTGATTTAAGCACAATAAGTATCCTTTTATTTTTTAACCATCTCAATTTTTCACTGTAAAAAAATACGCTTCAACTTAAAAACTTTTACAAATTTAAGTAAAATCATTTAATTTCAACTCATAAGTTAAATCAAATTAAAAGTAAGTCATTTTAACACTTTATCGTAGTGAGTTGAAATGATTTGTACTTTTAAGTTGATTACAATTTTAAGGCAACAGCTAAACTTAAGTTTTTATATAAAATATTTTAGTGTGTTGTTCCATTAGAAAACACAATAACAAAACAAACATGCTAATTTAACCATCTCCATTTTTGTTCTTTTAAAAATAAATTGTTCTGTTAAATAAAACAAGCTAACGATTATGCATTTTTAATCATTTCAAAAGCATTTTCTATAATTAAGCTATATTTAACAGAAAAGGTGAAAGTTTTTTACATAAATAAGTAAAAACTAATATTGTAAGCTCTTTTATGTTCAATTAATTGTGCACATTAAGCTATATTTAAAACTGCTTTACAACAAAAAATAAATAACTAAAACAATTTCAACTCATAAGTTAAATCAAATTAAAATTAAGTCATTTTAACACTTCATTGTAGTGAGTTGAAATAATTTGTACTTTTAAGTTGATTTAAGCACAATCTGCATCTTTTTATTTTTTAACCATCTCTATTTTTCACTGTAAAAAAATCACTTAAACTTATAAACTTTTAACTTCAAAATGTTTAAATTAAATCATTTAAATAATTTCAACTCACAAGTTAAATCAAATTAAAAGTAATTTTAACACTTTATTGTTGTCAGTTGAAATGATTTGTACTTTTAAGTTGATTTAAGCACAATCAGTATCCTTTTATTTTTTAACCATCTCAATTTTTCACTGTAAAAAAATACGCTTCAACTTAAAAACTTTTACAATTTTAAGTCAAATCATTTAATTTCAACTCATAAGTTAAATCAAATTAAAAGTAAGTCATTTTAACACTTTATTGTAGTGAGTTGAAATGATTTGTACTTTTAAGTTGATTTAAGCACAATCAGCATCCTTTTATTTTTTAACATTCTCAATTTTTCACTGTAAAAAAATACACTTCAACTTAAAAACTTTTCAAATTTTAAGTTAAATCATTTAAATCATTTCAACTCATAAGTTAAATCAAATTAAAATTACAAGTAATTTTAACACACTTTATTGCCCAATCAGCATCTTTTTATTTTTTAATCATCTCTATTTTTCCACTGTAAAAAAATTCACTTCAACTTAAAAACTTTTACAATTTTAACTTAAATCATTTAAATCTTTTTAACTCATAATTTAAATCTAATTAAGTCATTTTAACACACTGTATTGGAGTAAGTTGAAATGATTTGTACTTTTAAGTTGATTTAAGCACAATCAGCATCCTTTATTTTTTAACCATCTCAATTTTTAACAGTAAAAAAATACACTTCAACTTAAAAACTTTTAAAATGTTAAGTTAAATAATTTAAATCATTTCAACTCATAAGTTAAATCAAATTAAAAGTCATTTTAACACACTTTATTGTAGTAAGTTGAAATAATTTGTACTTTTAAGTTGATTTAAGCACAATCAGCATCTTTTTATTTTTTAATCATCTCTATTTTTCCACTGTAAAAAAAAATTCACTTCAACTTAAAAAACTTTTACAATTTTAAGTTAAATCATTTAAGTCTTTTTAACTCATAAATTAAATCAAATTAAAAGTAATTTTAACACACTGTATTAGAGTAAGTTGAAATGATTTGTACTTTAAGTTGATTTAAGCACAATTAGCATCTTTTTATTTTTTAACCATCTCTATTTTACAATGTATAAAATTTTCACCAGTTTCAACTTAAAAACTTAAATTCAGCAGCCGAATGATCATTTTTATGTTATTTCAACTCATAAGTTAAATCAAAATAAAAGTACAAGTAATTTTAACTCACTTTATTGTGTAAGTTTATTTAACTTACAATTTTAAGTCAGCAGCTAAACTTAAGTTTTTAAGTTGAAACTGGTGTTGTTCCATAAAAAAAAACAATAATAAAACAAATAAAACAAGCAATTTTTTTTAACCATCTCCATTTTTGTTCTGTGACTACTTTATTAAAAAAACCTTTGTTTAAATAAAACAAGCAAATGATGATGCATTTTTAGTAATTTCAAAAGCATTTTCTATAATTAAGCTATATTTAACAGAAAAGGTGAAAGTTTTATATACATAAGTAAAAACGAATAAAAAACTCACTTCAACTTAAATGTTATCTTAAAATTAATAGCAAGTCATTTTAAATCACTTTATTGTAGTGAGTTGAAATGACTTGTACTTTTAAGCTGATTTAACTTACAATTTTAAGGCAGCAGCTGGTAAAAAGAATTTTAGAGTGTTGTTCCATAAAAAAACAATAATAAAACAAGCTAATTTTTAACCATCTCAATTTTTGTTCTGTTAAAAACAAATGTTTAAATAAAACAAGCAAATGATGATGCATTTGTAGTCATTTCAAAAGCATTTTCTATAATTAAGCTATTTTTAACAGGAAAGGTGGAAGTTAAATATATATATTAATATATATTAAATATATAATAAGTAAAAACGAATATTGTAAGTTTATGTTGAATTAATTGTGCACATTAAAACGGCATTAACACAAAAAATAAATAAATAAAAACCTAGATTTAACAAAACATCTATGTTTTTTTGTAAAATGTACAGTACAGACCAAAAGTTTGGACACACCTTCTCATTCAAATTATTAAAGTTTTTACTCTACATTTGTGCAGTTTTCAGTGGGTTAGTGATATTTTTTAAATATATATAAATTAATACATAAATATTTTTTAAATGGGTTTTTATACAAAAACTGCTTTTTTATGTAAAATTCACTTTATAAAAGACCCACATTTCTAACTTTAATTCATGGGGATAACATGGATAATTTCACATGGTTTAGTGTATTTTTGCCCATCTTTTGGAAAATCCAGTTTTAAAAGTAAAAAAAATAACTTTTACCAGTAGGTGGCAGCAGAGCTCCACTATTTGCTATTTGACCACCTGAAATATATTTTTTCACAAGTTTTTTCAGTTGAATTCATATCTACAGTACAGACCAAACGTTTGTACACACCTGAATGAGAAGATGTGTCCAAACTTTTGGTCTGTACTGTATAATTGTATTCAACAAGGACATGTTCAACGGATTAAAAAGTAATAAAGACATTTATAGTGTTACAAAAGATTTCTGTTTTGAATAAATGCTGTTCTATTCTATCAACTGTGAATCTCAAAAAATAAAATGCATCAGTTTGAAAGCAAAACATGAAAGCATTTTAGCATATTAGAATGGTTTCTGAAGAATCGTGTGACACTGAAGACTGGAGTAATGATGCTGAAAATTCAGCTTTGCATCACAAAAATAAATTGCATTTTAATATACATTCACATAGAAAACAGCTCTGGGCCTCTTCGGTCATTTTTGACCGAAAAATTTTATGTTTTGAATTTGTAAAAATCGTAGCCTCATCAGAATGAGATGACACTTGGTGACTTTTGTTGCATTAGCTATGTGAGTACAAAAAAAAAAAAAAAAAAAAAAAATCAGTGACATGATTCGGATATGTTAAAGGGTAAAAAAAAATTGTCACACTTGGCTCCTTCGCGGTCAGAAATGACCGACATAGGAAATGAATGGGAAATACGAAAAAATGTGATAATTCAGATAATCTTTTGGTAATACAAGCTACAAATGAGCAACTGTGCTGAAAAGAAGTGTTCAGCAAGCAAGGACTGACACTCTAAAATAACAAAAGTACAGAACTGACAAACACACGCACACACACGCGCGCACACACACACACACACACACACACACACACACACACACACACACACACACACACACAGAAATAAGCAGAAAAATGCAAAACCTGATATTTATCCAATCAAAAAAAAAATATCTAAACCTTGCCAAAATTAATCTTTTAGAATGTCTGAATATATTTCTAAATGCAAAGCCTATTAAAATGAAGAAACAGTAAAAAAAACAAAAAAACAAAAAAACAATCGGAATCCCAAAGCCCCTGTATATATGTATATAGGGAGATACAGGAGTTTACATGGCATTACCCAAGTTTTTATTTTTTATGCCACTAGATGGTGCAATTTTCACTTAAAAAATGGATTTTAAATGCTTTTACTCTATTTTAATGTGAAATGTTGTATTTATTGAAAAATAATAAATACATAATTAAATTTAAAAATATAATATAAAATATAATTCTAGTGGGAAAAAATTGCTCATTAAAACTGTATAAATATTGCATAGATTCATAAAAAATGCTCAAAATTCTAAATAATAATTACAAAATATTATTGAACAAAAATGTATTCAATTGATTTTTCTGAAGAAAAAAAAAAGTTACTTTTTAAGGCTTCGGTCACTTTTGACCGCGAGGGAGCCAAGTGTGACCCCTTAATGAGGAGGCCCAGAGGGTTAAATTATAATAATATTTCAGATTTTTGCTGTATTTTTGATCAAATAAATGTTGGTTGGTTCATGCTCACCTGAAAACACATTTCCCAGCCTCTCCATGATGGCTGAATCAGCTCCTTTGGTGTACATGAGGATTTCACTGGTGTGTGGATGTCGCACTATGATGGACATCCTCCTCCTCGTGGAGTCGAAGGTCAGGATGTCCAGCACTTCAAACTTGAGCAGCGCCTCATTGGGCAGCTTGACAGTCACATAATGAGGAGTGCGCTCCACCATGGTGAACCCATAAGCCTTTGCTGCGTGTATGAGAGCGGCCTCATCTGGGCTGTGGGCTTCGTAACACACCTCCTCTGACCCCGACAGACTGCTTTTAACCTTGCGCTCGCTCGAAATGACCTTCATCCCCGTGACGTCTGAGACATCCGAGTTGTGAAATGCGTCGGGCTCGTCTTCGTCGATGGAGAAAGGGTCTGAGAGTGTCTCCCCACCTCTCTTGAAGAACTTCCTAGAGGTGAAAACTTTTCCCAGAGAAGCCTTTCTGAACCACTGCCGAATGCTATGAAATGAACCTCCTGAGTATGAGGAGTTACGTCTCCCTTTGACCTGGAAACATACAAACATTTGCTTAACAGATGCTGTGGAGAATACTGGAATACTGCATTATTACACAAGTATTAAGGTTGTTTTGTTGTGTAAAAGACATCATACATCACAAGCCAAGTTGCATAGCAATTTAAGCTTTTAGAATTCACTTCACATGTTCAAAATAAACATGGCTAGGTCTTAATTTTTGGAGGTCTGTTCAAATGATGAATCAAGAATGAATTTCCATTCTGGGCTCAGTATGCATGCTACAGAAATAGTATGCATGCTTTTTAAACACAGTCCAAGTCGTTCTTAACATTGCATATGCAAACTGCATGTGAAATTCAACTGCAGTTTCAAATGTCCAGGATCAGTACAATTTTTTTTTTTTTTTTTTTAAATCATTACTTTTATTCAGCATCGTACTGATCAAAATTGACATTTAAAATAAATTGTAAGAAAATCCTTAAAATAAATGCCGCCCTTTAAAACTTTCTCTTCATCATTTATACTTAAAAAATGTATCATGATAAAAACTGATAATTAAGAGGAATAAGTGTTTCTTGAGCATCATATTAGAAAGATTTCTGAAGGATTGTGCGACACTAACAATTCAGAAAATTTAATTGCATTTATTAAATACAAAAGTTACTTTAAATTGCAATATTTCATAATATTACTGATTTTACTGCATTTTTAATTAAATGCACAAATACAAAAAACAAAAATCTTATTGGCCCTAACATTTTAAACGGTAGTGTGCGTACACCACCAGTCAAATGTTTTTAAACAATGTTTTTTTTAAATGTTTTTTTTAAAGAGAGAAAGACTCTGCTCACCAAGCCTGCATTTGTTTAATCCAAATTATAGCAAAAACTGTACATGTCTTATATTTTTACTACTTAAAATAACTTTTTTCTAATTGAATATATTTTAAACTGTAATTTATTCCTGTGATTTCAAAGCTGAATTTTAACAGCATTACTCCAGTCACATGATCCTTCAGATGAAATTGGCTTAATTTTCTGCAAAAAAAATTATTATAATTATTATAATTATTATTATGTTGAAAACAGCAGAGTATAATTTTTCAGGTGTCTTTCATGAATAGTAAGTTCAAATAAAATGATTAATTTTTATAATTTATCTTAAAAAATAAATAGATAATAAATTACCTATACTGACTCCAAGCTTTTTATTTTAGATAAATGATGATCTTTGGATATTTCCATTCATCAATGAGTCACAAAAAAAATATTATTATTATTAATGTTGAAAACAGCTGAGTTGAATTTTTTCAGGTTTCTTTGATGAATAGAAAGTTCGGAAGAACAGCATTTATCTGAAATGGAAACCTTTTGTATAACATTATACATCTCTTTATAAAAGTATTAATTTCTATAATTTCTCTGTAAAGAAAATAAATTAATTAATTAATTATACTGACTCCAAGCTTTTGAATGGTATAGTGTATAATGTTAGAAAAGCTTTTTATTTTAGAAAAATGCTTTCTATTCATCAATGAGTCTAAAAATACTCAACTGTTTTAAATATTGAAGACTGGAGTAATGATGCTGAAAATTCAGCTTTGATCATAAAAAAAATATACATTCAAATATATTCAAATGGAAAACAGCTATTTGAAATAGTAAAAATATTTCTCAATTTTACTTTTTTTGCTGTACTTTTTAAAGAGGCTTCTTAAAAAACATTAAATATCTTAAACTGTTTAAAAACCTTTGACTGATAGTGTATTTGTAATTTGTAATGTACATAAAAGTTGTTTCACGATGCCATAGAAGAACCATTTTCTTCTAAATGGTTCCATAAAGAACCTGTAACATCTGAAGAACCTTTCTGTTTCATAAAAGGTTCTCTGTGGTGAAAGAAGGTTCTTCAGATTATAAAAAGGTAAGAAAGAGACTAAATGGATCTTTGTGGAACCAAAAATGGTTCTTCTATGGCATCGCTGTAAATAACCTTTTAAAGCAATTCTGAAATGAATCAGTTCAATCTGATTTTCGGAATAACTATGTGTTATTCAGAATTTTACAGTTTTTGCTATACTTGGAATCAAATAAATGCAGGCTTGGTGAGCAGAAAAACATAAAAAAAACTTTTGACCGGTAGTGTATTTCTAATGTAGAGATAATGCTAGAAGTTGCATTTAATATAATTATATGGATTTTTTTAATTAAGGCAAGTCACTGCAGGTGAATTTTTTGTATTAGTTTTCTAAAATGTTAGGTTTAAATATACAAATGAGGCTATTTTTTTTTCATTGTTATTTAATGAAATATGCGCTAATTTGCATACATTTCTAGTACAAAAATCTAAACACTGGATGAAGTCACTTTTTAAATTTTTTTTTACATTTTAGAGTAATGAGTTTTTACAGAGGGAATTTTGTGTGTCTCATTTTATCACAAAATAATTCAGAGAAAACTTAGAACAGACAGGATATTACTATACATTACATTCTTTGGCCATTTTTTGGCGAATAAAATGCTGTATAAAATCAAGCAAATTATATATGAACAAATTCCTCTGTAAAAACCTTCAGGATATAGACAAGAATAAAAATGTAAAGTGTGGTGTGTGTAAGTGCTACTGAAGTGTAGATTTATGGCTCAGTCATATCATAACTAAATCATAACTCATTTTGAGAAAACGCCCTTTAAAAATAGGCATTGTAATTGAAATCTATTGACACAAATAGATAAAGTGCTATAAAAGAAACACTTAACAGTGTCTTTTGGATGTTTTCTTTCCACTAGTCTGAAAAAACACTTTATGAAAAACCAAAAAGCCCAAAATATCAAACTTGAAAATTGCATTAAAAAAACAGTTTTTTTGCCTGCAGTGTCTCCCCTTAAAAAATAACCCAATTCTGAAATGAATCAGTTAAATCAGATTTTCTGTATAACTGTGTGTTCAGTTAAACCTGAAGTATTGCAAATATTAAAACAGAGCCCACATTCCCGCATAACGCTCTAAAACACACTAATCATGCGGTCGTTCAGGTACTGTGGATCCGCATACATTGTGACTGCCTCTTAAGTAGTAATGGACCCAAGGTGATACAATCATGCTCCATTGGTAATCAACTTAATTAATGTTGACCCGATGTCTTTGAACGTCTCTGTGCTACAGGTCTGAGGCCAAATATAATTTCTACCCTGGAAAAAGTGCTTCGCTCGGGGTCCTCGAGTGCAATTTGAGAAATTAGCGCTGACCAGCAATGAAGGATACTCAGCTACACTAAACTTCTCTCTCAGACTCGAATCATTACAAACGCATGCGGGGTGGACGTAGGGGACGCCGTTCGCCCGGCTGATGAAAAATCGAATTGCCTGCACCGAGTAAGTGCTTGCAGGAGAATTAAAATGTAGTAATTAGAGGGGTCACGTGGCCGAGACTACGATGGCAGCTTAGCGGAGAAGCTCTGAGTAACCGTGCACGATTTAATATAAAAACTCTCAATATAAGTTGCTGATCTGTTAACAATAACTTCGCGTTGAAATGTCAAAACCTTCCGTAACGAAACAGTGTGACATCTTTACTCGAGGGCGCAAGACGAGCGTTAAAACAACTTCGCCAAGCGAACAGTTACCGAGTGACGTGGAAGCTAACCAAATGGATAGCTTAGCCGAAGTTTTAAAAGAACTGAAAACGCTTCGATCAGAAATCGGAACGAAGTTGGATAATATCGACACTCGTCTGACTGATATGGCAAGCTCAATGGCAGCGTTGGAAAGTAAAGTGTCAGATATAAAACGAGATGTCTCTTCTAACGCAACACGTATCGAAGAGGCGGAAGGCCGCATTCATGATACGGAAAAGTCACTGGAAAAGAACGAAGCTACACTTGACTCGGCCATAAAACGAATCGCTTACCTTGAATCAAAGACGGATGACCTGGAAAACCGGGGCAGAAGGAAAAACCTCCGTCTTTATGGTATACGTGAAGGAGCCGAAGGCCAGAAAACACTACTCGAATTCATCAGTGAAATGCTGGCACAATGGCTGGGGCCGGACAAGTCGTTTACTTTAGAACGGGTTCATCGCACATTAGCGTCCGGGAAGCCCAACCAAAACAGAGCTATCCTCATCCGTTTCTTAAAGTTTCAGGAGAAGGAATTTGTCTACCGGGAATCCAGGCGGCGGGACATCATGCACGACGGAGTCAAGATATCCTTTGCGCAGGACCTGTCAGCTGAGACAATGCGGATCCGACGGGGATTTAATCCAGTTACAAAGCTGTTTGTGGATATCAACGCGTTCCGTGGTTTTCAACATAACCCTTGTAAGCTGAGAGTGCTACACGCCGGCAAGCTTCATCTTTTTTCAACGCCGCAAGAAGCTGAAAAATTCTACAAAAGCATTTCACAACCAGCATAGAATCATCAGTTAAGTGATCTGAGTTGTATCAACAGGTTGAAATCCTGTCTGTATAATACAACAGACGATCGAGATGTGCAGTATGCGAGTTCAAGTCATTTGAAACATAATTTAGTTGACATGTTGAGTTTTATGCCTACTGTACATTTATGTTTTCTGTTTTATTGGTCGGGTATAACAGAATTGGCGTTGCCATGTAAATGTTGATTATGTATAGCCTATAAAGGGTGTCGTTCTTGATAAGATCAAGCTACATGCTTATGTTAGAAGTGAAATTGAATTGTACGTTTAACTTGCACGGGGGAAAGGAGCAGACTGTGGGTCTTGAGCCGAGCTACGTTGGCTTGTTGCTCCTCAAATATTGTGGATCAACGTTCCCCAGATTGTCAGTTAATGGGAGGGGTTGGCATCTCGGTTGAGAATGCTGGAGTTGAACATGTGGGAGGGGGTAGGAGGTGTTGGTTTGTGTATATTTGCACCACCCTATTTATTATTATTATTTTTTTTTTTTTTTTTTTTTTTATCTTTTTCTCTTATTCTTCTTATTTATATATTTCCTTATATACTAAGACAGTAATCTATGGAGGAAACAAAAGTAAAAGGTAGTATGGATATTAAAATTACAAGTTGGAATGTCCGGGGAATGAGAAAACTGGTCAAACTGAAACAAGTACTGAATAGGATAAAACATCTCAAATCTAAAATAGTATTTCTGCAAGAATCACATTTGATGACATCAGAAATGCATTACGTGAGTAAAAGATGGCCAGGCCAAATATTCCATGCAAACTTTAGTTCTCATGCAAGGGGTGTAGTTATCCTCATTCATAGGTCGCTGCCGTTTCAAGTTATTAAAACTATTCAAGACCCTTCTGGAAGATATATAATTGTCCAGGGGAGTATTCTGACACAAAAAATAAATCTTATAAATATTTACGGTCCCAATGAAGATAACCCATCATTTTTTGAGAAATTATTTTTAACTGTTTCTGATCTGGAGGGATTTAATATAATTGGAGGTGATTTTAACTGTACCCTTGACCCAATATTGGACAGATCCACTCAAAGGGATACAACCCATACACAAACTAGGAAAACATTAATTGATTATATGAAGGATCTAAGCTTAATTGAAATCTGGAGAGAGCTGAACCCAGACAAAAGGGAATATTCTTGTTATTCAAGTTCATATAAAACTAATTCACGAATTGATTATTTTATAATATCTGCAGACTTATTGTCCAATGTAAAACAATGCTGGTACAATAGTATAGTAATTAGTGATCATGCAGCAGTGTCTATGGAAATACACTTAGGAAGATTCAAACAGTGTCCTAGATGGAGGTTGCAAACTTATTTGTTACAGGACCCAGAGTTTATTAAATTTGTGGAGAGTTGTATTAATAAATATTTTGAACTAAATACCAATGAAACTACAGCAAGTATTAGATGGGAAGCATTTAAGGCTTACATAAGAGGAGAAATTATTAGTTATACAAGTGCTAAAGCTAAACATTACAATCAGGAACTACAAACCTTAGAAGAACATATTAAAAAAATTGAAATTGAAATTAATACTGATAATAACCCTGAAAAGCTACATAACTTATCTATCTTGAGAGCTAATTATGACAAGTTAACAACCGATAAAGTGGCAAAAAGCCTACTGTGGACTAAGCAAAAATACTATGATCAGGGGGAAAAAACAGGTAAACTGTTAGCATGGAGGATAAAGAAGATGCAATCTGAAAGAACAATTAATAGTATAAAGTTAAAGTCTGGTAATTTAACTATGGATCCAACAGAGATAAATAACCATTTTAGGGATTTTTATCAAATACTATACAAATCCGAATATAATGGAAATAGAACGGTGCAGAAACTGTTCCTTGACCAGCTGCAATTTAAAACTATATCAGAAGAGGAGAAAATAACATTAGACAGCCCATTAACAATAGAAGATCTCAGTGAAGCCATAGGACATATTAATAGTGGTAAAGCGCCAGGACCAGATGGGCTTCCAATAGAATTTTACAAGACATTTAAGAAACAGCTTATAAGACCATTGCTTGACATGTATGAGGAATCCTTTATGACAGGAATGCTCCCAGATTCATTAAGATTAGCTATCATAACATTAATACTAAAGCCAAATAAGTCCCCGACTGAGTGTTCATCTTACAGGCCAATTAGCTTAATGGGATGCGATACAAAAATACTTTGTAAAGCACTTGCTAGAAGATTGGATAAATATCTTCCCCAATTAATCGACGATGACCAACAAGGTTTTATACAAAAAAGACAAGGATATCATAATATCAGAAGGGTCTTGAATATACTATATGAGCGATACAATGAAAAAGACACGGCAATGTTATCTGTGGATGCATGCCAAGCATTTGACAGGATAGAGTGGGACTATCTGTTCGATCTGCTTCCCAGGTTTGGATTAGGCGAAACATTTCTTAAGTGGACTCGGCTTCTATATACCAATCCAGCTGTTGAGATTTTAACTAATAACATAATCTCAAAACCTTTTAATCTTCAGCGATCCACCCGTCAAGGGTGCCCTCTGTCACCATTGTTGTTTGTGTTGGCAATCGAACCCTTAGCTATGGCAGCAAGAGTCCATACAGAAATATCAGGTATTATACTTGGGGGGAGGGATCATCGAATTTCTCTATTTGCGGATGATATTATATTTTTTCTGACAAATTTGAAAAGCAGTATTCCTAATATAATGAGATTAATTGAAAATTTTGGAGAATTTTCTGGATACAAAATTAATAGTTCTAAGTCAGTATTGCTGTTTCTTAACAAGGAAGAAAGACATAAACCTATAATAAACACCCCTTTCATGGCAACTACAGAGGGCTTTAGTTATTTAGGTGTTAGAATCACTCCCAACTTTAGCAAAACAATCCCAATAAATTATGATCCCCTGATGGACAAAACTAATGAGTTATTGCAAAAATGGTCAAATTTACCAATATCCATGATCGGACGAATTAACATAATAAAAATGAATATTCTACCCAAATTTTTATACTATTTTCAAACACTCCCATTACCATTACCAAATGTGTTTTTTGATAAACTTAACAAACTACTTGCCCAATTTATTTGGAATGACAGGAGAGCTAGACTTCGCCTTAAATTACTACATTTACCCTATGACAGGGGAGGGCTTCAGCTTCCCAATTTTAGATGGTATTATATGGCCGCCCAGCTGACTTCAGCATTAAACTATTTCCATACAGCACCACCTCCGGCTTGGGTAGACATTGAGCAATCATGCACTCCAGATTTGCCATTAAAAATGTATTTATACTCTTCAGATGTGAAGTCCATAAAACGGAACACAAGAAATCCCTTTCTTAAAAATACGATTTCAGTTTGGCACGCTGCTCATAAATATATTGGTGATATGCCAGAACTGTCCCAATTCACTCCTGTTTGGGGTAATGCACAATTTATACCAGGCAAAAAAGACGGAGGTTTTAAGTTTTGGAATGCAAGAGGCATTCAGAAAATTATGGATCTATATGAAGATGGAGTTTTACTTTCATTTCATGACTTATGCCAGAAATACTCAATCCCCAAAAAACATTTTTTTAAATATTTACAGTTAAAAAGTTACATGTCATCAAAAAAGGAACAGATAAGCTATATACCATCTTTATCAAAATTAGAGGAAATAACTCTTAAAAACTTAGAAGGAAGGGGG